>NW_015160324.1:43256-98469 GCF_001447785.1 Gekko japonicus
TGCTCTTTTGTCTGATCTTAACCCCTGATTCCTTAGTCCAGTACCATGTTCTTTTTCTTCTTACAGATCTTTTTTCCCTGGTAGAATGTCCTCATTTTTCCCTTTGTGCCTCAGCAAATCAACAGTATAGGTTCTATGTCAATTGTATGTATAACTGGCATGCTTAGTACATTTAAATATTAGATAAATCATGTTGGAAAACTGTACAACAGACGAAACAAATCTGCAAAACTAACACTAAAAATAAGTTTAAAACCTCATCTACCATTCCAATGTATTTGAAAAAGTGTGCCTTGAATAAACCTTTGTTGGTCTTGAAGGTGCCACTGGACTCTAAATTTGTTAAGCTAGCAAATAATTGCTCCACCCTGCTACCTGTATATGGATTGGTAGACATCTATGATTATTGCTAGAGCCAGCTTGGTGTATCGGTTAAGAGCCGCGGACTCTAATCTGGAGAACTGGGGTTGATTCCCCACTCCTCCACATGAAGCCAGCTAGGTGACCTTGGGTCAGTCACAGTTCTCGCAGAGCTCTCTCAGCCCCACCTACCTCACAGGGTGTCTGTTGTGAGAGGAAAGGAAGGCGATTGTAAGCCACTTTTAGTCTCCTTTGGGTAGTGAAGAGCGGGGTATAAAAACCAACTCTTCTTCCTCCTCCTCCTCCTTGATTATTGTTTCTCAAGCACTCTTAGGTTACCTGAAGGCCAACCTGAAAGTTCCATGAAGCTCCATGGAATATACCCTAATAGTTTGTCGAATGATAAGTGTCTGCCACCAGCAGCCAAGTATAGGCAGATGGAAAGGGGAATTGGTAGCCATTTCCCTCTATTTGTTGTTGTTCAGTCGCACAGTCGAGTCCGACTCTTCGCGACCCCATGGACCAGCTCCCGCCAGGCCCTCCTGTCTTCCGCAGTCCTCCGAAGTTGGCTCAATTTCATGTTCGTTGCATCGATGACACTGTCTAACCATCTCATCCTTTGCCGTCCCCGTCTTCTTTGACCTTCAATCTTTCCCAGCATCAGGGTCTTCTCCAGTGAGTGCTCCCTTCTCATTTGGTGGCCAAAGTATTTGAGCTTCAGTTTCATTATCTGGCCTTCCAGGGAACAGTCAGGGTTGATTTCTTTGAGGATTGACGGATTTGTTCTTCTTGCAGTCCAAGGGACTCTCAAGAGTCTTCTCCAGCACCATAGTTCAAAAGAATCTATTCTTCGGCACTCGGCCTTCCTTATCGTCCAACTCTCGCAGCCATACATGACTACTGGGAATACCATTGCTTTGACCATGCGGACTTTTGTTGGCAGGGTGATGTCTCTACTTTTTATCATGCTGTTTAGGTTCGCCATCGCTTTCCTCCCAAGAAGCAGGCGTCTTTTAATTTCTTTAAAAAAAAAAAAATCGTTTATTTTCATTTTACATTAAAAAAAAAAGAAAGTATCATAACAAACATAGTATCCTCTCGGAGTCTTATTCATCTTGTTTTAACCATTCGTACAAACGCTTCCATCTTTTTTCAAACACTTTATCATCCTTCCCTTTAAGTATTAAGCTTAACTTATCTATTTCTGCCATTTCCAATAATTTACACACTAGATCTTCTTTCTTTGGGATATAGTCCTGTTTCCAAAACTTTGCTAGCAAAATTCTTGCAGTAGTAAGTATTATTACAATAATATATTTATCTTTCCACCTGTAGGCCTCTGGTAACATATTTAACAGCATTATTTCCGGAGTTAGCTGGATTTTTATGTTTGTTAGCTTCCAGATTATGTCCTGTATCATTATCCAAAATTTTTAATTTCATGGCTGCAGTCACAGTCTGCGGTGATCTGGGATCCCAGGAACGTGAAGTCTGTCACTACTGTAGAGGAAGTACTCATTTGCCAGATCTGTTTTGCTACAGGAAGAAAACCTGATAGTACAAACATTACTATTCCAATATTTACAGGATGGAAATGAAGACTGAAAAAATAGGGCATACCCAGAGCATTCATGGCTAAGTAGGAATTTGAAACATGATCTATTTGATCACTGGAACAGAGGAGGAAACCAAAGGAAAAGGAACATGTATTTCTAGTACAGAACTGAGAATCTCTTCTTTGCAAGCCTCCTTGAGAAGAAAGTGCCTGTTTGCATTCCACTTGATATGCCACAGAAGAGGCAGATTGGCTGATGATTTCCTGAGCCAAGGATATAGGAAGTTGAGAACAGCAAGGGAGTAAAATAAAGCAAACGAGGATTGCTAGATTCAACAGACTGCAACAAGGGTGATTTCCATATGGGGACAGGCTTGTGTGATATCCGTATTGCTGAGGCACCTGCTGATAACAGCACAGTGGCAGCAGTGCTTCCATATCCTCACCCCCCCCCCCCAAGTTTCCCTGTCCTGATCTCCCCACAGTGGCCATTCCCTTCCCCCAGCCAGTTTGGTGTAGCGGTTAAGAATGCGGACTCTAATCTGGGAGAACCGGGTTTGATTCCACATGCAGCTGCTGGTGTTACCTTGGGTCAGTCACAAGTTCTTTCAGAGCTGTTCTCTCATGGGAAATTCTCAAAAGAGCTCTTGCAGCCCCACCTACCTCACAGGGTGTCTGTTGTGGGAAAGGGAAGGGAAGGAGATTATAAGAGACCCCTTTGGGTAGTGAAGGGTGGGGTATAAATCCAATTTCTTCTTCTAAATCAGCAACTGAATATCGTTAGATTGCTATCACATTATAACAATATGCATAATGGGTTCTATGAATTTCAAGACCCCCCCCCCCGGCCCATTGTCAACAAAACGGGCCACAGTCATGTTTTTAAAAAATGAAAGCTGGGAATTTGGAGAACCTGTTATACATTTTCTTGTAACATTGTAGTGATAGAATGGTGCTGATTTTTTAAACAAACAGGTCTCCTGGTGGCAGAAGAAGGAAGTGGCCTCCGTGGGGAGAGTGTCAGGGAAAATGGCTGCTACCTGGGCAGGAAAGTCCTGGTTTTCCCACCCACCCATGCAGCAGCTATTCAGTCTATACTGGGATCTTGTCTAAAATGCTGCAGTAAAGTAAGTTTGCAGAAAAAATGAGACGACCCTAGGAGGTGTATCATAATGCTGTAGGAAAGCAGGAAAAGGACCCACTCCCCAGGGCAGATAACCTGTGGAGACATGGCCGAGCTTTGCTTGGTGCTGCTTAGTATGACAGGAAAAGCTCTGCCTTTTGCAAATCCCCTCTCTAAAAAGCTACAAGTTGAGCAAACTTCAGAGGACGGCGGAAGACCGGAAGGCCTGGCTTGATCTGGTCCATGGGGTCGCGAGAGTCGGACTCGACTGTGCGACTGAACAACCACAACAACAAAAAGCTACAAAAGATACAGGGATGATGTCCAGAACGTTATTTATATGCCTTAGAAAGGGGAGCCTCATGGTTTTCTTAATGTGATCCTTTTAAATACATTTTAAAAACCTAAACTGGGACTCTCCCACCGATGAGCAATGCAATCAGTGCTATACAAGTGGATCACATTGTCAGCTAGGAACACTGAGCCAATTCGAGTAGTAGGTAGTAGATCATACCACTGCCTCTTGGCCTGCCATGAACACAGTGAAGTCCACACTATGTCTGATACGATTAAATTAGACCCCAGATGGGGATACCCAAAAGGTATAATTTAACAGCAACACCTACCCAGGGTATGAGAGCATTAGGATTATGGATTAAAGCTGCATAAGGGAGAGGGGGTGACTCTTTGCCTCTGTGCTGTTTACCCAATCGGAAACTGTGGGGAGGATTTGTTTTTCCTGGCAGAGGAAAAAGTAAATATCCCGTTGTACCTATGTCTCCTCATGCCAAGCTTTATAGCAGCTGGGAGATGGGGTGGGAATATATCTAACTGAAGGGATGGTATGGGGGAAGTGTTAAACTTCATTTCCCATTAGTATAGTTCTAATTCATATCCTCCTGTCCCTGTAGAAGCTCTTTGCAGGTGAATACCCCATCTGGGGATTCAGCCATGTGTAGTTTGGTCCTAATACCCAATCTAGGCCCCTACCACACGGGGGGAAATTGATGCGGCCAAAGTGCGGCTCCCGTGAGCTGCCGCGCAGTTGCTCCCCGGCATGATCAGATGCCACAGAAGGGAAAGCCTTGGAAGGGAGCGCGAGGCAGCCGGCTGCGCATGTGTGCGCATGCACAGTTCGGCTGAGAGCCTCGAATGCTCCTGAAGACGGGCAATCCGACGGCCGCGCTTGCTGCGGCGTTTCCGGTTGGTGTTCCTTTTTGTTGGTTTTTTTTACTGCGCGGTTTAGGCCTGAAGGGATGGATTGGGGACGGGTGCACACCGATTTCCAGATGTTGCGGTGTGATCACGCCCGTTTGCTGCGCCCCCAATCCATCCCTCTTCCTGGCCAAAACCTCCCGTGTGATCGGGGCCTAGTCTTCTCATGGAGGAGCTTACTCTTGTATTGGCCACTCTCATCAAGTAAAACCACTGCCCACTTTAAGAACCATTACAGTTAGGGTTGCCAAATACCTTTTGCCAAATACATAGAGTTTTCCCCTCAGATGGCTGTGGCCCTGCCCCCAGCGTGTCCGGCATCAGCACGTCAGATCTGGCTGACGTGCACGCCGGGGTGGGGTTTTCCCCGGGGCCCGATTCCGCGGCGGCGGAGGAAATCGGGCCTCCAAAGCGGGGGGAAATCCACCCCCCGGGGGGAATTGGCAGCCCTAGTTACAGTCTGAGTCTGTTTTGAGATTCATGAAGATTGTTTTAACTCTTTTTCTGTAGAATCAGGAATAATGACGTGTCTATTTTCAATCATCTCCCTTTAAATTTATATGACACACCGCCGGCCATTGTGCACACTATGCAGAGCCCAACCAACGAGTGCCACATTGTTGCCACCGTGTGTTTGCGCTGAAACATTGTATTTTTTTCAGTGTCCACTTGCAGATGTGTATATGCACAGATCTGGTTGCCAAGCAAACTACCTCGAATGATGACTTCAGTGACTCTGACACCACCATGTGGAAAGTGAATGATGCTTGGGCTGAAATCTTGACTGACTAAGCTGGAGTGCATTTAGCTCCAGGTGGTTTAGTCCTACTGAAATCAATAGGGATGTGCCTTTCATGTAGTAAGAACCCCATTAATGTCTGGCCCTTGTGTAGATATACAAGACAAGGTGATGGTTAACGGGAAGCTTCCTATCTATCAGAGGAGCTAAGAACTCTCGCTGCTCTTTAGATTAATCCTCTTATATCTTTATGCCCTTGAGCTGCAAAACAAGGCTAGAGATTTTAAACTATGGAGTGTTTCTTACAACTGCTTTTCTTAAAACAATGTAAGTATATTAATTTTTTTCATCAAATCTTCCTCTGGTCTTATACCAAGTGGCCAACATTAAACTATCCAGAAAGCATAGACCCCCAGAATAATGAAAAAGAAGAAGCATCTATCTAAGTTTGGCTATCTTGGAAAGTAATAAATGGGTTAGTAAGTAACTATCATTCCTGATTCAGGAGACTGTCCACTACAAAAGATGCCCAGCAGATCCCTGGTCAATTCTTGAAGGCATCTAAGGACTGGGATTCCAAAGCCTTTTGAAGCATGTAGGCTCCCTTGCTTCCATTACTGTTCTCATCCAAAAAAACCCTCTTCATGGTACTTAACCAAAACTGTCCTTTATATTGCTTAAAGTCATTGCTGCTTGCCATGTTCTTGGCAGATACTGTGAAAAATATATTCCTGTTTCTCTTACATTTTTTAAAATCATGATAAGGAAGATTAAACATTTTAAAGAAAAGTATTCAGATGAGGTATGATCCTGAGATATCTAAATTAGGTTCCCCTCCCCAATCTATTTTCCAGTCTATTTGGTAAGATCCAAATAGAGATCAGTGTGTCCCTGAACTAGGGTTGCCAGCTCTGGACCGGGAAATACCGGGAGAATTGGGGGGGGGGACCTGAGGAGGGTGGGGTTTGGGGAGGGGAGGGACTTCAATGGAGGATAATCCCATAGAGTCTACCTTCCCAAGCAGCCATTTTTTCCCCAAGTGAACTGATCTCTGTCACCTGGAGATCAGTTGTAATCCCAGGAGATCTCCAGCTACCACGTGGAGGTTGGCAACTCTACCTTGTACTCCTGTTCAGATCCCATCCATTTTCAAGGACTGGGGGCTCTCCCAATGGATCATGCCCTGGTTTGTTAATGCTCCTAATGGGAGTGTTGCTTTCTTTGGGGGAGAAGGTTGAAAATAATATTTGATTCTGTATGTCCCATTTGAGAAATATAGTTTGATAAATCCACTATTTGGATTGTGGTTTAAGGATGTTTCATTGCAAACATACACAAATCGCTTGTGGGAGACTATGTAACCCACCCCCCAAACTTTACTGTCTGTGTTCAGGAGGCCCAGAATTAAAATGCTTGAAGACCACCACAGACATCAGCCTGTACACTGCAGTCATTCCAGTGTAATTGCCAATACAGATCATTTTGCCTTTTGCATTTGAGGTGTGAATAATAGGATTTCTCATGTGGTGTCGGATGAGCTGAAAATGAAACAACTACTTTTTAGGTAAAGCACCGGGCTGTCATAGTCAAGTTTCTGAAATAATCTGAGTTTGCCATCTGCTGGCAAACTGGTGTAAAAGCATCACTGCATGTATATGGCCTCTGCCTATTTATTTACACAGGTTACATTTCCCTGTCTCAATGGGTTATATGTTCCTTATTTTCATTTTTATGGATTTTCATTGAATTTGACATTGCAATCTTTCCCCCTTGCTTTCTCCTTACATACTCCATTATTCTTTACTCTCTCCTCAATGTGATCTTTTAGTGAGGCTTCCAAACTCCTTGGCTCTGGCTTCAGTAATTTGTAATGATTCTACTGTCCTCCCTGGTAGTGTTATCTCAGATAGAACTGAACTTTCTTGCAGTGCTCATTTCTGTTGAGGTGAGCAATCCCTTTATGCCCATACTAGGAAAAAGGCCCGTTGTGGAAATAAATACAACGGCCTCTAGAAAGAGGCTCTGGGCGGGTGCCCCAGCCTTAGACACTCAGTGTCAATTTGCTGTGGCGACCTCAGCAGGGTCTAATGACACTGAGTCCACCATTTTCTCCAGAGGAACTGATCTCTGCTACCTAAAGAACAGTTGTAATTTTCAGTGATCTCCAGCCCTCACCTGGAGATTGGCAACGATGGTTCCCCAGAAGGGAATAGTTGGTTTGGAGGGTGGAGTCTATGGCTTTATACCTGTCCGAAGTCCCACACCTCCTGAAACCTCACCCTCTCCAGGCTCCATCCCTCACATCTCCAGGAATTTACCACCTGGAGTTGGCAACTCTATCTCCTTCCCAGCCAATCATCAACCTACCTTTATTTCCCCCTCACTCTTCAGCTTTCCACCCCCATCACACCTGCAGCCTCTCCTGTGCTCTGAAGCCCGGACTGCTACGTCACATTGACTGTCATATGGGGGCCACCTCAGCAGTATATAAGGATACAGAGCCCACCATTTTCTCCAGGGGAACTGATCTCTGCCATCTGGAAAGCAGTTGTAATTCTGAGTGATCTCCAGCCCTCACCTGGAGATTAGACACATTTTACCTCAGAACAGCAAACTGTTTAGAATGTTAGAGGCAAAAGCCAATCAAATTGCATATGCAAACGACCTCTGTGTTCCGAGGCAAAGGCCAATGAGGCTGCATATGCAAATAACCTCTGTGTTCTGACTGGCTATGGGAGGGAGAGGAACAGCAAAATGCTTAGAATGTTGGATGCAGGACTCAGGCAAAGCAGCCAGTGGATAGGGAGACCCTCTTAATGACAGATCAGATAGCGAACTGATTTTGGAGCGTGTGGAATTTTCTAGAGAAGTGCCACCACCATTTGGCTTTTATTTATAAGGGAGATTGATTATGTTGTTAGTAGTTTACAACAAGCAGCATTTTGAATGCATTTGTACGTGAGCATTAGTGTTTCCAGCAACTTTGAGAAAAGGGTCCCTTTATCAGAGACTTCATTAGATGTTATTTACCCAGTGATGTTACTTACTTCCATGACATTAAAAACTTCACCTGCCCATTACAAGATAGGAAGCATCTCTTAAAAGGACAGTCAGTCCGTCCGTCCATCCATCCATCCATCCATCCATCCATCCATCCATCCATCCATCCAAAACATTTTATGTCACCTTTCCATCCTGTCAGGGTCCACAACATGAAAACATTTTAAACCATTAAAATACAGTTAAAATTATAAAATTCAACTAAACCCGTGTAATTACACAGCACTAGAAAAAGGGAAAATACCGTTATTGGCAGTATGCCAGATGAAACAAAAAGGTCTTGACCTGTAGGCAAATGACACCGATAGAGGGAGACAGATAAATCTCCCTGAGATGGGAATTCCAAAGTTTTGGGACCATGGCAGAGAAGATCCTGTATTCGGTTGCCTCCTGTCTAACCTCCAAAGCAGGGCCTCTGGGGATAACCAGAGTGAGCGGGTAGGTTTGTAAAGGGGAAGGCAATCCATAATTTATGTTGGTCCCAGAATCCTGTCTCACACAGTGGCCATCCAGTTACTGTGGTCAAGGTCTTCTTCTGATGTTGCCTCCTAGCATTGATATTTAGAGGTTTATTGCCCTTGAATGTGGAGATTCCCTTTAGACAGCATGGGTAGGAGTCTCTGATAGACCATGAATCTGTCTAATCCTTATTGATGCCTACATCACTGCATTCTCTGGCAGCAAATTTCACATTTTAATCATTCATTGCATAAAGAAGTGTTTCCTTTTTTCCATCCTGAATATACTGTCCATCAACTTCATTGGATGTTCCCTCATTCTAGTATTTTGGGAGGAGAAAAAGTTCTCTTCGTCCATTCTCTCCACCTCTGTGTATAATATTTATAAACTTCTACCATGTTTCTTCTTAGTTATCTCTTTTCTTAATGCAAAAGTCATGGACTCTTCAGCCTTTCATTGTAGGAAAGGTGCTCCAACCTTTAATCATTTTGGTTGCCGCCTTCTGTACTTTTTTCTGCTCTGCAATACGCTTTTTGAGATACAGTAACCAGAACTGCACATAGATTTACGCAAGAAAGACAGCATGGTGTAGTGGTCCTCTAATCTGGGGAACTTGATTTGATTCCCCACTCCTCCACATGAAACCTGCTGGGTGACCTTGGGCCAGTCACAGTTCTCTCAGAGCTCTTGCAGCCCCACCTACCTTCCAAGGTGCCTGTTGTGGCAAGAGGAAGGGAAGGTGATTGTAAGCGGCTTTGAAATTCTTTAAAGTAGAGAAAAGCAGGGTATAAAAACCTAGTCTTCTTCTTCTTCATTGTAATATTGAAGTTCCTATCACCCAGGAATTCATGCTGTGGTGGATTAGGTAGTGCATTGGCTTTGCATGAATATATGCATGCATTCATTTATACCCCACTTTTTTCCCCAGTTGGGATTCAAGGTGGCTTAGAACATTGTTCTCCTCTCATCCATTCTCTGTGAACAACAACCCTGTGAAGCAACCCAGGCTGAGTGTTTGTGATAGGTCCAAGGTAGATTTGGGGATTTGAACCCAGGTCCACACTCTATCCCCCTATACCATACTGGCTCTCACTAGTGTTATATACAGGTATGACAAGGCTGCAAACAGAACTCGTGGTGTGTTTAAAGATTCATCTCATAAGAACATAAGAAAAGCCAATGTTGGATCAGGCCAATGGCCCATCCAGTCTAACCCTCTGTCACACAGTGACCAAAAATACCAGGTGCCATCAGGAGGTCCACCAGTAGGGCCAGGACACCAGAAGACCTTCCACTGTTGCCCCCCCCCCAAGCACCAAGAATACAGAGCATCACTTGCCCCAGTCTGAGAGTTCCTATCTATACCTTGTGGCTAATAGCCACTGATGGACTTCTGCTCCATATGCTTATCTAATTCCCTCTTGAAGCTGTCCATGCTTCTAGCCGCAACCACCTCCTGTGGCAGTGAATTCCATGTGTTAATCACTCTTTGGGTGAAGAAGTACTTCCTTTTATCTGTTCTAACCCAACTGCTCAGCAATTTCATTGAGTGCCCACAAGTTCTTGTATTGTGAGAAAGGGAGAAAAGTACTTCTTTCTCTATCTGCTCTATCCCATGCAGAATCTTCTAAACCTTGATCATGTCACCCCTCAGCCATTGTTTCTCCAAGCTAAAGAGCCCCAAGCGCTTTAACCTTACTTCATAGGGAAAGTGTTCCAACCCTTTTATCATTCGAGTTGCCCTTTTCTGCACTTTTCCCAAAGCTATAATGTCCTTTTTGAGGTGTGGTGACCAGAACTGTACACAGGATTCCAAATGAGGTAGCACCAACAATTTATACAGGGGCATTATGATAGTGGCTGATTTGTTTTCAATTCCCTTCCTAATAATCCCCAGCATAGTGTTGGCCTTTTTTATTGCAGTCGCACACTGTCTCGATATTTTCATTGAGTTATCTACTATGACTCCAAGATCTCTCTCTTGGTCAGTCTCCACCAGTTCGGGCCCCATCAATGTGTATTTATATTTAGGATTTTTGGCTCCAATGTACATCACTTTGCACTTGGCCACATTGAACCCCATTTGCCACATTGATGTCCACTCGTTCAGCCTCAACAGATCCCTCTGGAGCACCTCACAGTCCTCCCTGGTTCTCACCACCCTGCACAATTTCATGTCATCTGCAAATTTAGCCACTTCACTGCTACTCACAATTCCAAATCATTAATAATCTCCTATGGTGGCTTAGGGAAGAGAGAACTGACAAGGAGAAGACAGGAATCTTTTCAAGAATTGCACTGAAACTCATAATTGCCTGTCAAACATTTTTGGGTATTCAACAGGGATACTTGCAAAAATACAAGCAGTTTTGGAGATAGGCATGCCCAGGGGTCTTGTAGAAAAAGAGCTGCCGGAGCTCATTAGCATAACTCATTAGCATAACTCATTTGCATATGCCACGCCCCCTGACATCACCGGAAGTGACAGAAGGCCACACCCCCTGACATCACCGGAAGTGTGTCAGAAGGCCCGGCTACTTACCCTCCTGCTTCGTCCTCATTCCCGAACGAAATGAGGATCGAATCAGAGGGCGGGGTGAAGAAGGGAGCGGGGCTTCACCACGTGACCGCCCCGCTCCCTAGAGGTTCTCTTCCGGAGCTCCATACCTGAGAGCTCCCCCCCGACTAGAGCCCTGGGCATGCCCCCCCCCCATGATAGTTATTTTCTCTGGTTCCTGAATTTTCTTCTCTTAATATATGTCTTTTCTGCTTCTTTTCATTTTTTTTTAGTCATGTAACCTTCTTAATAGATTCTTGTCATTAGGATTGCCAGGTCTGGCAAGTTTGGGGGGTGGAGCACAATGCACAGCCATCATGAAATATCACTTCTGAGTGAAGAATTGGAAGTGATGTCAGTACATGGAGTGATGATCTAGGTAGGGACCATAGAGATCAGGGGAATTGCTAGAGAGTCACTTGATGTCTTGATGTGTTTTAATTATAGCCGCTTTTTAAAATACAATGTCACGATGATAATGTAACTTCATTCTTGTTTCTCACTTGTACCTGATTGTTTTTCTCTCAACAGAGCCACCTTCATGGGTAGAGAAACCTCAAAGTGGAGTTTTCAGTATCGGTGAAAATCTTGTATTGTTGTGTAAAGCTATTGGAAATCCTGAGCCAACTATAAAGTGGAAACGGAATGGTTTGCCTGTTGGTGGTAAGCATAAGGATGCAAGCATACAATTTCAAACACACCGTATGAAAGCACTAAATAAACACATGCAAAAGAAAAAAAAATATTTGGGTGTTTTTTTTCAAAAGTGGATCAACCAATGAAAATCTTTTTTACCAATAAACCATAGGACAGAAAGTCAATTTTTTAGTCTTTATTAAGAATGATTTACATGGCCTCATTAACTGTGTTCAAATGTTAACATTATTTAACTAATAGTACCGGGTATTTAAACTTCCACTCAGTTGTCTTTTGATCCCTGTTTCTTGTGAGAACTTCATGGCCTTAAAGTAACCTGTGTGTGTTATGTTCCACTGTATCACAAGCATTCACAAAACTTCTGCAGGTTTTTCTAGTTCTCTCTGAGTCTTCTCAAGCTATCTGTTCTGCATAGGTTTTCTTATCCATTTAGCCAATGTAAAGCTGTTACCAGGATAGATCTCTAAACTGAAAGCTGTCAACCACTTTAGATGACAGTTCTTAGCTGCTGCAAGTTAATCACGTCTGCCAGCCTAAGCAACAAATCTGATAACAAACTGGCAGGTGGGGGTGATGACTTCTATAGTCAAGAAAGCTAACACTTAGGCAGAAATCTCTCTTAAAGGAGACCAGTTTCTTGACACAGAATTAGAAGGGATCCTAGAGGCCACCTACTTCAGTGCAGAAATTATTTGACTACAGCACCCCACTCTGCTCAAAGAAGTGCACACCTTTAAAAAATGTTTTAAAATGACTGTTAAAAAGCATTAATAGGAGAAATTCTTGTGGGGCTGTGCCTTTAAGAAAGGGGGGCAGAGTCCCCAAAAGCCCCTCTGAAGCTACGGGTCTGCCCAGTTCAGTGATCTAGCGCAATGCTCTGGATGGATCTGATTTAAAAAGGGGAGGGGGAAACATTGCTTATGTCTTGTAGAGAGGGACTTGCTTGCTTTCAGGGCTGACATAAATAAAAACAAGACAGAGGCTAACTACAGTGCTAACAATCTGCCATCCCCTGAAACGTCATAGGCTGAGTTCAGACTGGCAGTTTGCCCCGAGATGGGCACATGCCAGAAACATTTCACAAATGGATTAAAGGGCCGGTTCACACAGGCACATCTGTCAGGCGTTCCCCAACCGTACTCAACCCGTCTTGTAGCGCTTGCCTCCTGAGTTTAAAAAGTACCTGGTGAAAGTGGTAGCAAACCCTGGAGAGCGTGGTCATCCTGTGTTCATCCCGCACCAACAAAATGTGAATGCCAAAAGCCACAATTTCTTGTGCGCTTATGTGCATATGCGCATATCTCCGGATAATCAAAAAGAAAGCCGTGCCTTACAGCCACGCCTCTGCCAGGGGCAGGCTAACAATGTGAACGCTCCCTTGCGCCTCCTCCCCCGTATGCTCCCACATCAGTCGGTGCAGTGTGACCAGGAATACCCAGAACAAGTTGTTCTGGGTCTTTTTTGCCACAACTCCCTCACGCTTCAAACTGCCAGTCTGTCCTCGGCCATAGAATCATAGAGTTGGAAGGGGCCATACAGACCATCTAGTCCAGCCCCCTGCCCAATGCAGGACCAGCCAACTAGGGATGCACTCCATACTTCAGAGCACTGATACAAAGAACATACAACAAATGGCCACCATTTAAGGAGGGTTCTACAGTACACAATACTACCATTCTGACTATTTAGACCATGCAGAAGGTTATCATGTTATACCATGCAGAAGGTTATCATGATTGCAAAAGGTGGGAGGTGTTCCAAGGTAAATATAATGGAGTTTAGCCATGTGCCTGCTTTGAAATTCAGGTCTCTGATGCAAGGTTAAGAGAACTTCCTTGGTTCTGTCAAGATGAATTAATGGGATTGTTCAAAGCACAACTATGTTTTGGCTTTAAAATCACGATGCATTGCTAACAAGGATTTTTTTCCCCCCTTGGTGCTTAGATTAGAAAAGTAACAAATTTATACAAGCAATTCCTTAGCCTGTCAACATGTTTTTGACATCTGCAGATATGAAACCCAGCAGGGGTATGGTTACAACAAGGGAAATAAGTATTACCCAACTACAGCTGCAAGACAGTGCAGTGTACCAATGTGAAGCTACCAACAAGCATGGGACAATCCTTGCCACAGCTAATGTGGATGTCCTTGGTAAGTTATTGCTGCTTATTAAAACCATCTACCAAAGAATGGTTTCTCTGCCTGTTTTGATTTCAATGGAACTGAATTGTTTACATAAAAGGCCAGGTAGAATGCTACAAAGTAACCCAGAGGTGGACGAGCATGTTTATTACCGTATACTATATTGTATCAGGAGAGTGAAAAAACATAGTTTTGATTTCAGTTTGATTCTTCTGACACTTTTAAAAGGTTGAGTTCACTAATATCAAGAAATCAGTCCAATGGTCACTACTATTGGCTTTAAAGGGAATCATGTTTCCGTTTTTTTCCCCATGGCCCAAGCTGTGGCTGCTGGACAGGTCAAGTTGGTGGCTATCACAAGGAACAGGGCAGATCACAGCTCCTGCCTGTATTTCCTCTGTCCCATGTTCCTAACAATGCATACAGTCCAGCCTTTCCCCATAACTAGCAGGGCCACTTGTAGACAAGAAAGTCATTCGTGCAAATGTAAGACCTATATTTAAAATCAAATTAGAAAACCCTCCTAGAACCACTGAGATGGTGCAGTGATTGGCAGAAAGTGGAATTAAACTTTGTTGGTCTTAAAGGTGCCCCTGGATTCAAACCTAGTTCTCACATCTGTTAACTCTTACTATCTGTATGCTAATTTGTTGCTATTCACAGGTCTTACCAACTGTTTTAATCCAATCATAGTTATATTTATCACTCAGTTACTTATGCATCTTGATTCTAATTAGCCCTTTCTGGCAACTAACCCCCCCCCCCCTTTTCTACCTATATGTAATAGTTGAGGAAGTCTTGTTTTAATATATTTGAAGAAGTGGGCATGCCCCCAAAAGCTTATACCCAGAATTAAACTGGTTTTAAACTGGACTCAGACCAACACAGCTACTCACCTGAATCTACCATCTGATCCAGATTGTCAAGTGAGAAAGTTTCCAACCACTCCTGAGCTTCAGAAATAATTATGTCTGAATTTGGAATATGGCATGATTTGGGTTGGATCTTCATTAGCCGAATTCTGACAGCTTGCTTATCAGATATATAATCTGAGATTTTTAGCAGTGTAACCGGAGATTTTTACCATTGGCTCCATCCAATTCTTTTATATTTATTTTCTCGCTTATTTTGTTGCATATCCCAATCCATCTTCAAGGGTCTGAATTGTTAACACAAACCGCGGTTTCTGTTAATCAAGAAAAAACAGTCCTTGAGTTGGTTCACTGGAAATTAATGAGGTATCTGCTGCTTAATAGCAATCAAAGGGATAAGGAACCGTTAATGGAGGGTATACAGGAGAGCAAAAACGGGATGGGAATTGCTAACTTAACCTGTATGCAGATGAGTCGGCTGAATGACTTGTAGCACCTAATTTGGTGCTGGCTGTGACACTGACAGTCCACCAGTCCATCAGCAACTACACATCTCCGCAGTGCTAAACTAGATGCCTTATCACTCTGCCCCCATTTCAACAAGGCAACAGGTTGACTGTTTGTTACTGCACAGGTCTTTATAGATATAGGACAACTTGTAGACAACTGTGCCAGCCGGTTCCTAGGCGCAACTCATTTTTACTGGATTGTTTCATAACTGATATTTTCTGATTCCCATGGGATAAAAGATGCTCCTAATATGTGCAGTTCCATCATTGTTGCCAATCTGTGTATGCATTTTCAGACATTACACCAGAATTGCTAACTCCAGATGGTGAAGAGTATGTTGCTGTTGTTGGTTATCCAAGTTACCTGCACTGTCAATATTTTGCCATTCCTACACCGGATGTTACTTGGTAAGATGGCTGCACTTATGTTTAGTTCCTTCTCTTCTTGAGTGATTAATACAAACTTATAAAACATGTTATGAATATAAACCCCTGCTTCCTCTTCTCTGTGAGGCAGATCTTCCCACCAAAACACTGTTCCCCACTCTGACTGAGCAGCCTCTTAGTAGCATATATGAATTATAGAATTATAATTTTCTGCATGTCCCACCCTGTGACAGAGAAGTTATTTAGCTTTTTTATTATTGCTGCCTGAAAAGATACGTGTTGCATTAAAAAAAACCCATAACCTGCACTGACATAAGATTGTGTATCTATTCAAAATGACTGTCAATAAGATGGCATTATAATGAGTATGGACATGCTTTGCCTTTTAGAGATCTGAAATTATTTTAGTGGTGGAAGGTTAATGAAGCCACACATTGCTTGATAGCGGTGGAAATGACAAGATTGCCAGGAGCTGGTTTCTTTTTCCTCTCTCTTCAGGAAGGCAAAGGTCAACAGAGCTCAGTTTGCTAGGAGACTTTTCTTGCTGTGCAGCAATTTAGCTAGATTACGGTAAAGCAAATGTTATTTTTGAGAACTCACCTCCTCCCATAAGGATTCTTCTAGAGACATGCATGGTTTTTTTTCTTTCTTTGGTTTTGTTATTAATTCCAAATGGGACTGTTTCGGTATTGGATTATTTCATATGGTTTTGTTTCATTATTGTTGTTTTGTTTCCATAACTCTAGTTGGTACCAGCAGGGGAAGGCAACTGTGCAGTCAGGCAGCAGTAAGAGGACATTGAGGTAGATTTGCCTGGTTGGGAGATAAGGTTTGGAGAGCAGCAGGCAAGCTGGGGAATTCAGACTACAAGGGAATATCTGGCACAGCAGGGCAGGCATTGGGAGGAGAGAGGAAAGTAAACTTCCACTCCATATCCTTCAGGATTTGAATACCTCACATATATATGTAATCCTAGTGGCTACAGCTCGCAGTCAATCGAGAAAGCCCAGAGCCTCTCTCTCCCCTTCCCCTTAGGAGACACTGTGCTCTCTCTGTGCCTTTTATTAGGAAAACACTGGCTGCCTTGCTGCCGTCACACACACTAAATAATCCACTTTCAATCTACTTTCCAACTGGATTTTACTGTGTGAACTGGCAAAATCCAGATGGAAAGTGGATTGAAAGTGGATTATTTAGTGTATGTGACCCCAGCCAAAGTCAAACCAATAGAGGCAGAGACTGCAATAACAAAAGAAACCAGAAGACAACAAAAGACAATCATTTTTTTACAGGCCATTTAGATGGGGAATTTGTTTCATATTCATATGAATTATGATAATTAACACCCAGTTTTGTCGTTATAATTAATAACTAAATAAATGCTCAAGTTCATGTTCTTCACCTGGATAAGGAGTTTTGCGATAGAGCTTAACTCACTTGCTCCACAGGGAAATGTTCTGCATCCATACTAAGACATTTTTTTCTTGCTGTTCTCTAATCTCCCATCTAATTTCCTGGTCTGCAGAAGGCAAGAGAAGCAGCGCCTGGCCTGCTTGAGGCCCAATTGAAGTGAGTAAAGCAGCACACAGCCAGTTGGTTAGGCAGGCTGCTGCTTTTGGCTTCCTTCCATCCCCCCTTTGAGAGAGAGAGGCAGGGTCAGACAGACTGTGGCAAGGCCAGGGCAGGCTGGGAGAGGACCCCTCTCTCCAGGTTTTTCACTCCCAGTCCACCCCTGCTCAAAGGGTTGTTCTGAGGATAAAAAGGACAGGAGAATGAAGTAAGATCAGGGGAGAGGCCTCAGCTGAATAGAATGCCATAGAACCTACCCTCCAAAGCAGTTATTTTCTCTGGAGGGGGGAGATCTGTTGTCTGGAGTTCAGTTGTGATACCTGGCAATCTTCAGGCTCCACCTGGAGGTTGGCTACCCTAGGTGTAGCAGTTAGCACTTCAGAGCAGGGTCTGCCAGACCAAGGTTCTCACTGTGGAAATTGAGTGGGTGATTTCAGACCAGTCTCAGACTTTCAGCGTAACCTATCTCACAGGGTTGTTGTGCAGACCAAAGGGGGGAGAGGAGAATGATGTAAGCTACTTTGGTCTCCACTGCGGAGAAAGACTGTATTTTTCCTCCTCGGGAACCATTGCTGGTGATCAGGGGTCTTTTCATAGAAAAAGAGCTGCAGGAGCTCATTTCCCTGGAGCAAATGGCTGGTTTGGAGGGTGGAGTCTATGTTCTGGGAATCCAGGTGTCTTGTCTGAGGGGGACTTCAGTTTCTTGGATGGCCCCCTTTCACTCCCACTGCTGGCAAGGTGACTGCTGTGCAGTGTCTACTGCATAGTATCGACTGTGAGTGTAACTGTGCACACTTGCTCCAGTCCACAGTCCATCCAGAGCCAGAGCCTCTCACTCCTTCTGCTGGCAAGGTGATTACAGGGCATGGCCATACACAAAATCCTCCCAGGGTGTGTTAAAATCAGTTTGCTCAGGCAGTGTTGAGGGCTGATTGGTAAAGCAGGGTCCTGTGCTAGGCGTGAGCAGGGAGACCTGGGGGGGGGGGTGCTCATCAGAGTGGACCCAAGTCCAGAACCCAAACTGTGTCCAAGACTCCAAATTGTCAAAGAGCCTGGCCATTTGCTCCAGTCTAGAGTTGTCCCCTCTCACCCCGCTGACAAGGTGGCTGCTAGCATAGGCGTAATCTTCGTGGGGGCGGCGGGGCTTCAGCCCCCGCCGAAATTTTCAGGAAGCTGCTCAGCCTCCCCCGGGAGCCACCCTTGCTCCTAGCAAAGCAATGCCTCTGGCCCAGCCCCAGCCCCCCCCGGGAAATTGGAAAGTCTACACCCTTGGCTGCTAGGAATGAGTGTCCCCGGGTGGTCACTCACTGGGGCTCATTAAGGAACACATCCTGTCATTCAGGCTGGTGATGGGCTCCAGTTTCTCCCTCGCCTCACTGGCAAGATAACTGCTGGCCAGTGGTGCCGGTTGATCCTTTTGCTGGGTCCATGTCTCTCTTATGGCAGCCAGAAGCTGGAGCCTGGCTGGGGAGACAACAGACACATGGCATATAGGGGAATGGGGGCCATCTCTTAGCTCTGTGGCTCTGAGTCCAGGGCCATTCCCTTCCACTTGCAATGCTGGCAAGCTGTTTGCAGGACATGGGCTCCCCAACCTAAGCTGACTACAGGAGAGTAGCAGTGAACACAGGGCTTGGGAGTCATTGTGGGAGTTTGGTGTTGTTGGTTCAGTCCAGAGCCATTTGCTTTTTGCAGGACATGGGCTCCCCAACCTAAGCTGACTACAGGAGAGTAGCAGTGAACACAGGGCTTGGGAGTCATTGTGGGAGTTTGGTGTTGCTGGTTCAATCCAGAGCCAGTTGCTTTTTGTTCTTTCAAAGGTTGCCACAGCAGTGGGATTAGTTGAGAGACCAAAGATAAACCATGAACTTCACACCTCTGTGCAATCATTCCAGGTGGGGCAGGTGGGCCTGGAGAGATCATGTTGTCCATAGAGGGAGGGTGGGCCCATGGAGGTCTGTAGCAAGTCTGATGCCTCTAATTTGAAAAGGGTCTATTCTGTACTCTCCTACTGAGCCTGTGGCTGTCATGTCCCTGGAGGCACCTTCTTTGGGGGCCATAACTCGGATCCCCCAAGTCCAAATCCCACCTAGCTTGAAGAGCATGTAGGGAGAGCATTGTGGGGAGGTCCATAGGGAGTTTGATGTCTCTAGCTGGCACAGCATTCGTTCTAGTCTATTGAATCTGTGCCTATTATGTCCCCAGAAAGCACTTTCCTGTGGGCACCTTCTTGGGGGGGGGGGGGTGTAGCTCAGATCACCCAACTCCAAACTTTACTAATCATGGTGGGCTGGTAGCAGAGTGCCATCTGGAGATTCCCTGCAAGTTTGGAGTCTCTGGGGGGCTGCCCTGCAGCATCCTGAATTTCCTGAACTGGTTCAGCTCCGGAAAGCCGTTTTGGTTCAGGTTTGGTTTGGGATGACTCTAGGGTTGCCAAATTGACTCACCTCTCGGAGCGGGGGAGCCCCGCCGGGGTCCGGGAGTTCGTGATGGATGCGCGCGCGCCGGCAGCACGTCACAGGAAGTGACATGCTGCGTGCTCACTTTGGGGGCATGGCCCAGATCGTCGGGGGGGAACCATATGGTTTTCCCCCGACAATGTGGGTCATGCCCCCAAAGTGAGCACGCAGCATGTCACTTCCTGTGACGTGCTGCCGGCGCGCGCGCATCCATCACGAACTCCCGGACCCCGGCGGGGCTCCCCCGCTCCGAGAGGTGAGTCAATTTGGCAACCCTAGATGACTCCCAAACCCAAACTGAACCACTTTTTTCAGTTCATGCCCATTCCTAATTGCCTGGTACACCCATGTGCTCTCATATTCTGTTGGCTCAACTGATGCCATGGAATGTCTTTGAAATAGGGTTGAAAATCTAGAGATGATGGGAGCTACTGGGGGAAGGCTGGGAACGCACAGGACATGATGAGAGCCCCACAATAGTTCACAGCATGCTCTGTGTTTTCAGCCCTTGTCCACAGAGATAACATGTCATCAGATGAGCTGACAGGATATAAGATCATATGGACATACAAGATTTTCTTGGAATTATTGTGTGATAACATTATTTTATGATATGAAACATTTGCCTCCCAAATTTATACTCTTTTCCTTCCTTTCTACAATCAGCTTCAACTAATAACAATTCAGATAGAATTACAGTGAGAAAAGGGGGGGGGGGTCACATCATTGTAATTTAATCTTATAATTAAACTTAAGTAAATAAATCGTGTGGGTCTACACAGCCAATGTAGTTATAGGATAACATTACTTAATGATGCATGATGTGATAATGTGACAAGCCTGAGTACAGGCCTTATAACTCAAGGATTTTCTGAAAGCACCAAGCTACTGAATACTACAAATTATTCTTATCCTTGCATATCTCTAACATAGCGGGATGGGAAAAGGATATTTCATTGGAGGAAACATGGAACAATAGCATTTTTGCGACTGTATAGCAATGGTATTTTTTTTTACACATAGCATAGTCTCCATAAATCCAAACTGCTTTAGAAAATATCCATCTTATATGTCTGTGCTTAAAAAAAAATCTTGGGTAAATTTAAGGTTAATTTTGTTTATCTTTTTATCTCTATTTAGTTGATATAAGAGACCTTAATCAAGGTGAGGTTATATGAGATTTTTAGAGACAGAAGAAGTTTAGCTTGTGGGATCCTATCCAACACTGTAATTTGGATACATTAAGTTACTAATTGATGAAAATGATGAGTTATCCTTGCATCAATTTTCTGTTAGATAAAAACCACATTATAGAAGTGAATAAAGGGGTAGCATTTCCTTTGAAAAAGTACTTATTAAAGTCTTATGATAAATATAATATCTGCCCCCTACCCAGCCTTCTTGAGGGGTTGGGCCCATCCTGAATGGTGTGCCACTGCAGGTGATTTAAGCAGGACTGCCTTAATCTGTGGCATGCCAGCCATTGCTCTCACCAGGCACTACCACATCTTATTGGCCAATGGAGGAGGATTCCATGAACCTGGGCCATCACCCCCACCACCTGTTCTGAAGGTCCATGGGACTTTCTACTCCCTCCTTGAGTCTCCCTGTCACCCAGAGTCACCCTGTCAGGCCTCCCATCACCCACATTCATCTTCGGCCCTTTCAGGTGGCTTGCTTCTAACCCCCTTGTTGTCATCCATGGAGGTGGTAGGGGGTCCAGGGAGCCCACAGCATGGTTGTGGACCTTCTTGGAGTGATTGGTCAGGCCTCTCTCATGGAGGTCTAGTGCTGAGGCGGAGCATTGCTTGCAGAGTTGAGCATTAGGTCTGGGTCCAGCAGAGGTGGGTCTAGACAAATATTAAATAGTGATTAAATAAATGATCAGGCTACCTGTGGCACTAGGGTGGCACAGGGACCTCCAGAGGGGCTCAAGACACCTAAAATGACAAGCCAGCAGGTGTAGGAGCTGGAGAAACAAAGATGGAGGATATCAGAATTACTATTAAGCCAAGGGTGGTTCTTTCAAAGAGAGAAAATATTCTTGAATATTGTAATTACGATGTTCTACTATCTGCTCCTATATTTGAAAAATGTATTTTTATCAATACGTGTGACCCTCCTTGTTGAATGTAGCTATTCACAATATTTGGGGGAAAAAATTGATGACTCCTTATTTCCCCTAACCCTTTTTTTCCTTCTGTATCCCAACTTTCTTTTGAGAAAATAATAATAAAAATTACATTAAGCCAAGTGTGGCTAGGAGCTCTGATGGTGGATGAAGTTGGCTTGCCCATGCAGTGGTGGTATACAGACACGGCACACCCTTAGGGCTTAGGTAGGACTGGGGCCACAGATTCCAGGGAGGGACCACAAACCATTTGGGAATTCCCAGTCATTAGGGTGGGATCTCAAGGAAGCTGTCATGTATGGCTGGGTGGTCCCAGACTGAGAGACAAAGAAGGTGAAGCAAACAACAGACTACCCTGTTGTCAGAGTGTGGGAACTCTGGGAGACCTCAATAAGGATTGTATTGTGGCCGACTGGCAATAAAAAATGGAATTTGGACTACTTGTTGTGAGTCTCATCATTAGGAATAGACCCATGACCCACACCCAGCTTATGGTGGGAATCAGCCCTCCAAGTGCCGCCCCCCCAAGTCCCCAATCACACTGCCTCATTTATGTAACTCCTTCCCCAGACATATTTCTCCAGTGGAAATGATCTTCTTTGTTCCAGCTCGGAGACACTGATAGCTTTCTGCTGCTTTATCCACAATATTTAGTTATCTGCATCTCTATGTATCTTACTCAAAGCAGCTTACCATGAAATTAAAAAAGATACAAGAAATGAATTTTGCATTGTAATTTTAAAATGACTTATTTCAGGGGCAGCCCTGAACATGTCTTTGTCTGCTTACTAGTGAAGGTTTCTAGGAAAGGAAAATATTCTTAATTTGAAATTTATAACTTTTATATCCTAAGAAGTTCAGAGTTCTTCCTTCTCAGAACCATCTTATGAAGTAGATTTACTGAGAGACAGCATGACTGGGCCAGAGTCACCTAATCAATTTTATGAATGAGTGGGGATTTGAGTGTGGCTCTCCAAAGTCCTATTTTAACATGATAATTGTTATACCATAATGGCTCTTGGAACTTTTTTTTTTCTTTTTGCTTTCTTTCCATCTCAGAATACACAGCCTAGGGGAGAAAAATAGCATAATTATGGTAGAACTCCTTAAATGCTTATGGTGAGAAGACAGAGCGAACAAAGTAATGAGGCTAAGCACCCTGAGATTTCCTTGTGTGGATATAGTTCAGAATTCTTGCTTTGAATTAATCCACAATATAGAGCCTCTGTAGGGTGCTGTGATGCTCTGTTGAATGACTGTAATGTCTAATCATGTGTTTCCTGACATTCCCACTTCCCCTCAAACTCTAACAGCCCATCTCAAAATACAAACATTGGTGGAAATAATCTGTGATCTTTGCTGCCTTTGCTAGGACAAAAGAAGACAGCTTATCACGTCTTGACATGCCATCATATTATCAGTATCCAAATGGAACCCTAGAGATCAGAGAAACAAGGAAGACAGATTCTGGTTCTTATACTTGCTGGGTGTCAAATTCTGTTGGAAAAAGTGCTATCACTGCTACTCTTACTGTCAGAGGTAAGACTTAATATAAACAGAAGTTACTGAGAAAGCTTTGATTGCATTTACTGCACCCAATGCCCATCTCATAGTTTTGATTATGGCTGTGTACAACTGTCCCATTGCAGATATTCCAATCTTCTTTAAATCTCATATTGTAGATTCAGCACATGTCCCATTGAAAGCAGCTGGACAGTTGTGTGTGTGTGTGTGTTTAATGATGCAGTTAGTGACTGTGCATTGTTCCCCACTGAAAATCACAAAGCACTAAAGTGCAGGCCCAAACCATTATTGTCAGTAACTTAAAAGATCGGCCTAGTTGTGCATCATTCTCCTTTCCAGAGCACACACAGGCATTGTTGAACATCATTCCCCATTCAAAAGTGACAACTTGATTGTGATCTGGATTACTGGTGCACAATTTGCTGATTTGTATAGAATGTTTACTAATCGAGTCACCCCTTTCATTTGCAGAATAGTTAAAATTAGTCACAAACCTCTTTTGGCCCACTCATACAGGCCATACTTAGATATTTATGCACTTTGCTAGCATCAAGTTGATCCCTTTTTATATAAGTGTAGTTTGACTCTATCTGAGTGGAGTTGGTCTAGATACAATGTTAATGCATGACATGACTTTAGTAGCTGTTTTTTACAGGGCCAAAGAAAATCTTCAGTGTTGGTAGAGTTTTGCTTAGTGAAATATTTGTCTACATTATAATAGTTTAGGGTTTTTTTAAAAAATACTGCTATCGATCAGATGTATTTGAGCCTTTGAGGGAAGTCAAATCATAACAGACAATGTCAACAGTACTCTCAAATACACACACACACATCCCCCCTCAGGGGAAAGCAAATATCAGAAAAGAGTAAAATGTAATTCATAGGAAAATGACATTTGCTGACTAAAGGGAGGTGATAATTGCTATGACATCAGATCTCCAACACTCTCTTTATGCTGATCCTGGGGATCCTGTCTCCCTAAAGAGTAATATTCCAGTGTTGTTGTTTTTTTTTGGGGGGGGGAGTTGAGATGTTAGGCTACAGGAGGAAGAGGGGAGTGAGAAAATCTGCTGTGCTCCTATAGAAATACCTTCCATCGATTGAAATAATTTGAGAGATCCAAGCCAAAAGTTGTCAGCAATATATTTCCCCTAAAAATTCAATAGGTAGTTAAATACATGCCTTGTCATTTGCTCAGAGGGGGAAAAAATGAGACAATATAGTTTAAATTGAACCGATGAACTAGAGAATGTTTTCCCCATCCATATATTTCAGTATTGCCTACTCCAGCAACCTATCTCCAGGGGCTTATAGAAAAAAGGTCTTCTCAACACCTGAGATGCTTTAAGGATCTAACCTGGCTTTTTCAGCGTACATGTCTGCTGCCAATGCACCAATTTTTGAGCAGTGTATTAATGATCAACCCATACATTTCTGTGCATTAGCAAAAAACCTCTGGAAACATATCCACATTGATATTTTATCAATGCACAACATGGGTCTGTATGTATGTACAAGGAGGAAGATATGAATTAACTTGAAGGACAGGAACATTGAATATATACAGTGCATCTTACAGGAGTCAAATATCAAAATGAAACAGAGGACTTTTAATGCATCCATTTCACTTTGAAAGCAAGACTTGGAAATTCAGGGGGAAATGTTTGGATGTGATTATACATAAGTTCTAGTACAGATATGGTTCCTGTTATGCTAGAGGTTCACCCCAAACCTCATCTACAGTTAAGGCAAAGCAAGCAAAACCTCTGAAGAATTTGAAGGGAAGCCAAACAAGTTTCAATTTAGTGAAATTTCCTAGAGAAAATTCAGCATATATTTAGCTTGATAGTGGACTTCGCTCAGAGTGAAATTCAAGGTGATTTTGGAGCTCCTCTACTAGTGGAAGATCTGAGAAGTGAAAATACTATCAGTGGGACCTGATATTTATTAGGTTTTGAACAGTGGTAGTCATCATGTTGCTGTGTGAATGAATGAACCAAAGATTATAAAACACTTGACTCATTAAAAAAGTTACTTAAAAATTAACAACTTTAAAAAATGACAATGTCTCATACACTTTCCCCCCCTTCATTAGATGCTACCAAAGTTTCTGTTGTACCTAAGAATCCACAAGTTTTGAAATCACATTCAGTTGAATTTAAATGTTATGCTGAATATGACTCACATTTGAGACACCATTTTAAAATATCTTGGCGGAAGGACGGAGAGGAGCTTGACATGAACAAAACAGAGGAGGGCAGGTAATAAATAAGTTTTGCCTTTACTTTTTGTGTGGCAGAAAATTATTTTCATAGGAGTATCTTAGGATTTCTTTTAATAGCCTGAAATGCAAATACAAATTTGCGTCCATTTACCTAACCCACTTGTATTATTTGATTCATATGAGGTGAATAGAACTTGTGGCTATCTACCTAGTATATTTAGAATGTCTAAAGCCTAAGATGTGTTACATTGACTTCAATGGACTTAAAATTATTTATTTATTTAATTAGAAAAAAAATGCATTTTAATGCACATGTAGTTCCTGTCAACCTAGCAGTTCGAAAACAAGTAATTGCAAGTAGATAAATAGGTACCACTTCGGTGAAAAGGTAACAGTGTTCCGTGTGCCTTGGTGTTTAGTCATGCTGGCCACATGACCACGGAAACGTCTTCGGACAACGTCTTCGGCTTAGAAACAGAGATGAGCACTGCCCCCTAGAGTCAGATTTGACTGGCTTTCGAGCAAGAGAAACCTTTACCTTTACTTATGTGTGTGCATACCTGGAAGTCATGGTGACTCTGGTGACTGACCCCTACTGGGGGCATGGAGGATATTCAGAGTGGTGGCTGAATAAAGCCTGCCCCGTCTCCCAGCCCTGGTATTCCAAGGAGGTCTCCCATCCAAGTACTTGACAGAGTTGACCCTGCTTAGCTTCCGAGATCTGACAGGATTGGGCTTGCCTGGGCTATCCAGATCAGGGCCATTAAATTAGATTTTTAAACTCCCCTCCCCTACAAAGCAGGACTCAGGGCAGTGTACGGCAATAAAAACAGGCATATACAATTTAACAATTAAAACAATAGAAATACAATAAAAATACAATAACAACCAGATAAGAGGATGTTAACTACCGATTGTGCCACTGCCACGCAGGGGGGCGGGTGGAGACAGGAGTGCCAGACAGATAGAAACCATCGCTGTCCTCAACCAAACACCTGGCAAAACCTCTCCACCTTACAGGCCCTCTGCTTACAGTGACACTGTTTTATCCCATCTTTTCTCCAAGGAACTCAGGGTGGTGTAGTCCCTTCTACATAGCCTCCCTGGGAGCCTGAAATTGTGGGATACTCTCTATGTCAAATCCTTCCTCGGCTGTGATCTCATTATGGTCATAACATACTGGATGGCCATCTCACAGTGTTAACACCAGCATAATGTAGCCATAATCCTGTGTGCTCACTCAGTACAGCAAAGTCATTTGCTAAAACAAAAGCTAACATAGCAATGGCACTATCCACTTCCATGGTGCCCCCAGAATCTGTGCACTGAAGATGACAATCATCAACATGTTTGTGTGGCAGTAACACCAGAATGTCATCACTATACTTGATCCATTTGCCTTTACACTCACAAGCAGCCAGGAAGAGTGTCACGGCTCAGGTGGGGTGTCACCAGACACTGCCACCACTCTGGATTTAGGTTCCCTTGAGAAGGCCCAGAGCACCCTCCCAAGACCTTCAGACCTCCCTTTTGGCTGAATAACAGGCGTGAGGACCAGGCAGAGTGAAACAAGGAAAAGGTTTATTTTAGAGGAGGTCAAACAACAAGGTGTAGAATAACGGTAAGTGGGTGAAAAGAAATCAAATGCCCTAACACGCCTAAATATATATTGTCCCTAGCTCACTATTCCAAGTGACACTAGACTACTCTCCCTTCCCTCAGGATGAGGGTTTATTCCTGCAGCAGCCTTCCTTTAGGGTTTCTGTAGCAGAGCAGATAGTTGTTTGCTGTGTATGTTATGTTAGTTGTAGCATTGGAGTAAGCTGTGGCTAGCTCATGAGGGTTAGCATTAGCTGACTATCAGTGGTTTGAAGTTTCTACGTAAACTGATGGTGGCAACAAAGCCTGGCCAGCACATTCCAGTGCTCTTGGGGCGGGGAAGGTTTAGCGGTGGGCCTAGGCAGAGTAAGGGAAGGGTGCGGAGAATTAGGATGGCTCTGCACTTTTCCAGCCTATGGCCCATCCCAAGGGTTGTCGGCAGTGGGGCCAGGATTGAGAACCCCCCTCCATCATTGGTGTTGTGCAATGCCAGGTCAATTAACAATAAGACCACAGTCCTTCGGGACTTTATACTGGAACAACGGGTTGACGTGGCGTGCATGACTGAAACCTGGGTGCGGGATGGGGAGACCGTGTCTCTTGCCCAGTTGGCCCCACCAGGTTTCTCGGTCCTTCACCAATCATGGCCTAGGGGGTGGGGGGGAGGAGTGGCTATCTTCATTCTGGAGGCTTACTCTTTCAGAGCGCTCCCACCAGCTGAGATCACGGGTATAGAGTGTGTCGATCTGATGTTGGAGGCTGAGGAGAGTTTGGCGATCTGGCTAGTGTACCGACCGCCTAACACACCAGCCAGTAGCCTGCCATCCCTGCTGGAGGCCATATCAGGCTGGACGCTGGAGCACTCTAGACTAGTTGTCTTGGGAGATTTCAACGTCCATGCCGATGACGTGGCCTCCAGCCGGGCTACGGACCTAGTGTTATCCATGGTGGCAGTGGGACTCTCTCAACTGGTATCGGCCCCCACACATTGGGCCGGTCACATGCTTGATTTGGTCTTTGCGGCTGGGGTGTCAATGGACCGAATCACTGCTGCGGCAGTGCCATGGTCGGACCACTATGCCCTGAAGGCCCGTTTGAATGTTCCACCCCGACCCCGTTTAGGCGGTGAGCAGATTTTAGCTCGCCCGCAGAGCCAAATGGACCCTTTGCAGTTTCAGATGGCTCTGCGGGATCCGAGGCCCCCTGGTGGCTCGTTGGATGAGCTTGTGGAGGACTGGCATGGCCGGCTCTCTGCAGCCTTCGACGAGATCACTCCCAGGCGTGTTTTCCATACTCGCGTTAAGCGGGCGCCCTGGTATACCCAGGAGCTGAAGCGGGAGCTGAGACGACTAGAGAGACGGTGGCGCCATGCTCACGATGAGGCGTCAAGAGCATCCTATAGGACATTTATGAGATCCTATGAGATGGCAGTCAAGGCCGTAAAGAGAGAATTCTATGTGACCATGATTGCATCTGCTAGCTCACGCCCGGCACAATTGTTTAGAACAATTTGGTCTTTGACAGTCCTGCCACAGGGCGGGCAAAATGTTAGGGAATTGGATATTGGCTGTGAGGCATTTGCGAGCTATTTTGCAGATGAAGTCTTGGCGCTCCGCCGTGATCTCCCTGCCACAGTTGAAACAGTGAGCGATTTAGGGCCCTTGCACGTCTTCGATGCCGGGTTTAGAATGTTTCAGCCTACTCAGCCTGGAGGAAGTTGACAGATTGCTCGTATCGGTACACCCAACCACATGCAGCCTTGATCCGTGCCCCTTCTGGCTCATTAAAGCAGGCTACGAGGGGTTGCGAGGTCCCCTAAGGGAGATTATCAACATGTCTCTCTCGGAGGAATCGTTCCCGGGGGCACTCAAAGAAGTGATGGTCCGCCCTCCCCCCCAAAAAAATCTCTGGACCCGGCCGAATTGGCCAACTATCGGCCGGTGTCCAATTTGCGCTATTTGGGCAAACATATTGAAAGGGCGGTGGCATTACAGCTGCTACATGGGGCTGCCTTTGTCGCAAATCCGGAAGCTGCAGCTAGTGCAGAATGCTGCAGCTAGGCTGCTGATGGGCCTCGCTAGGCGGGAGCACATCCAGCCTGTGTTGAAAGCGCTGCACTGGCTGCTGATAGCGTACCGGATTCGCTTAAAAGTGCTGGTTCTTACCTTTAAAACTCTATATGGCCAGGGTCCAACATACCTAAGGGACCGCCTCTCCCCATATGTTCCCCCAAGGGCACTTCGGTCAGGGTCTCAACACCTCCTTGTGATGCCAGGCCCCAAAGAGGCCAGGTATGCTGTAACCAGGGCCAGGGCCTTCACGGTGGCGGCTCCTACCTGGTGGAATGAGCTCCCGGAGGAGATCCAGGCCCTGTGGGACCTCGTGCAGTTCCGCAGGGCCTGTAAGACAGAGCTCTTCCGCCAGGCTTTTGAGTAGGAGCCGCCACCGCCACCACACTACTCCACCACCATAGATAACATTGGGGTTTGTGATGGCCCTGTGACAAGATATAATTTCACGTGGAACCATACCATTGAACTGAGTCTAATAATTATGGGATACCATGGAATTGGGACTACCATCCCCAGGATACCATCTTGCGATTGAAGATCTTTCAAAACTTCTGGAGCACTTTATACTGTTTTAAATGTTGGTTTTATCTTGTTTTATTGATTAACTATTGGCATTTTTTGCCCTACTTGTGTTTTAACTATTGGCACATGTTGCCCTATTGTGAGCCGCCCTGAGCCTGTTGTGGGGAGGGCTGGCTATAAATGTGAATAAATAAATAAATAAATAAATAAATTAATTAATTAATTCCTTCTGGCTCTGCCCTCTGGAAGAAAGAAAAGCCTTTGCTCTGGCACCAGCTCTTTTGTTCCCCAGCCCTCTTCTTCCCTATTGGTCAATTTTGGCTCCAAAACCTCTCAGGGGCTTCTGGGAGTTGTAGGCCCAGCCTCACCTACTGCTAGCCAGGCTCCCTGGGCCTAGTAGGCCTCTGGTGGCACAGCCTTCAGCTACTTATCTATAAAAAGACTTCAGATGCTCCTGCAGTTAGGATGCCAGCAATGAGTACTGGTAGGAGCCCCAAGGTCCAGCACTCTCCTCAGATAGGAGTTTAATTCCTGTGGCAGCCCAAGTCAGTCACAATCCTCTGCAAGCAACTCATTTGTCAGGGAAGTATCCAGGAACTGTCAATAAATAACTCCAACCAAAGATTGCCAGCTAGTGGCAAGAACTGATAGGAGTCTGGGAGGGGGCAGGGACATGGACACAGTCAGTGTGATGACATTCTGTCTCTTCTGGGAAAAACCCAGATGTGATATCACATGTCTCCAGGAATCACCAGAAACTCAATGATAAAACCTTAGAGGTTCCAGTCATTCCTAGAGAGGCATAACATCACTTCCAGGTTTTCCCCAGAAGTAATGTAACACCATTGAACCAACAGTGGTTGTGTAGTTTGTCTTTTCCTGCCAGCCAGCAGAGTGGTGGTGAGCAGCAGGGGTTGCCAGCAAGACATCCTCTGCCAAAACTGGAGACCAGACAACCCTATTCCAATTACACAGCTGATTCTATAGCCCAATGTGTTGGAAGAGACCTCCATGTGGAGCCCATAGACTCTCCAGGAGAAGGGTTTGATTCCTGCTACAGGGCAAAGGTTTAGTGTATGTGTGAGGGGAACAAGCATTCTGTAAGGGAGAGGAGAAGGCCACATGGGCAAAGAGGAAGAATGCATACCACCACAGCTGTTTCTGAGGTCAACAATAGTTGTTAGTTAGCTTAATAGGAAACAGAAGTGTAGACTCCGGAACTACCACAAGAAGATTTGTACATGATCTCCACTATCCTGTGGATTTCCTATGAAGTAATAACTCTGGATGAAATTGGAAAAGTATGACAAGAACACACACACATACAAACAAAGATGCTGTATACTGAATCAGAATAATGGTTCATCACAGTCAGTATTGACTCCTCCGACTGTCAGGGACTCTCCAGGGTTTCAGGCAGAGGTCTTTCACATCTCCTACTTCAAAATCCTTTAACTTGAGAAGCCAAGGATTGAATCTGGGACTTTAGTTTCAGGTTACTCCTCAGAGGCAGGCAACAGAAAAGCCAGCGGTAGCCACTTCAGAGTGTCTCGTGGACCTAGCCTGTGGCATGTCCCTCCTGCCACCTCTTTCATGGGATAATTACAGCTGTATAATTCAGTGTCCTAGAGAAGCAGAGGCTCAAAAAAAAAAAAGAAGTTGAAATCAATCATCTGGTGTTTTCTGGTGATTCCAATGGGTATGTTTAAATTATGCTCTTTGCGACTGTTTGGATCAAGAATGATCCATGAACAAACATAGAATTCTGACTCACTTCCATGCCTGGCAGAGCCTCAGGGGTACAAGTGGATCACCATGCTAGCTGGTGTTCTATGTGCTGCTGGCAAATGAAATTTAGGAATGATGGTATCCCACCAGTGGATATAAATGGGGGGATAGAACCATGGTGTTGCACAAGACGCTTGCCTCTCTGCCTCAGCATCTCCTCCGTGTCTGAAATAAGTTGTATTCAGGTGGGGCAGCCATGCTGGTCCGAAACATCAGAACATATTTCAAGTCCAGTGGCACCTTTAAGACAAACAAAGTTTTATTCAAGGTGTAAGCTTTTGTATGTATGCACACTTCTTCAGATATTCTTCTGATACCTGAAGAAGTGTGTGCCCACACAAAAGCTTATACCTTGAATAAAATTTTGTTGGTCTTAAAGGTGCCGCTGGACTTGAACTTTGTTCTGAAATAAATTACATGAGAGTAATTAAAGCTTATGTAAGCTATGGTACTGGCAGTAATAAAGAGACAGCATTAGAATTATTTCTCAGTTATACAGAAAGTAGTTTATGTTTCTGCAGATTCTATTTATGAGCTTCATAGTTGTCCTGGAAGGACCTCTAGTGGTGAACAGATAGTTCTAAGCTCACATTACAGGTTGTATTTAGCAGCCTGAGATTTATCTGCAATTGCTTAGTAAATCTACCAAGTATGAGTTTCATGCAAGTAAATCTACCAAGTATGAGTTTCATGCAATGCAGTAGTAAAATTAATGGGGGGGGGGGGTTTCCCTCTAACTATAGGGAGTAAAAACAAAATCCAGCCTATAAATATACTGGAGGTGTGCCATTGGGGGCTGATGGACTTGGTGGTTCTGAATTTTATGTCTGAGCCATGTGCTTCCTGTCTATGAAGTCCTTATTCCTGAATGACACCAGCTGTCTACTTATATGAGAGTGGGCGTCTGACACTACATTTGTTGGTCAGCCCTGGTTTAAAAACTTTATAGTAAAAATGAAAAAAAGAAAATCCTTTGCTTGTAACTATTTGACCAGCTTTGAAAACTCTCCATGCTGGTATGGTACAAGAAAATGTCTCATTCCACTGGTTCCTAGTGGTGTGGGACCTCAGGGGAGCATAGATCTGCCATAAAGAAATTTCCCCTTCCCTTTGATAGAAGCAGCATCTCACACAGCAGGTTATTCAGAACCTCTGTGTATGCGCTGGAACCCACAAGGAGTTCTTTGGATAGAGTTCAAACATTTAGGATCAAATCCAGTTCAGCCATGAGCTTGGTTTAATGCTTTTAATAAATCATTCCCAGGGTAATCTATTCTAGCAGTACTATTGAAATGATAAATAAGAACTACACAATCCCTTGGAATAGAAGAAGAAGAAGAAGAAGAAGAAGAAGAAGAAGAAGAAGAAGAAGAAGAAGAAGAAGAAGAAGAAGAAGAAGAAGAAGAAGAAGAAGAAGAAGAAGAAGAAGAGGAGGAGGAGGAGGAGGAGGAGGAGGAGATTGGATTTATACCCCACCCTTCACTTGGAGTCTCAGAGCGGCTTACAAACTCCTTTCCGTTCCTCTCCCCACAACAGACACCCTGTGAGGTGGGTGGGACTGAGAGAACTCTGACACAAACTGCTCTTTCAGGAACAGCTGTGGCAGAGCTTGTGACTGACCCAAGGTCACATCAGCAGGTGCAAGTGGAGGAGTGGGGAATCAAACCCAGTTCTCTCATATTACAGTCCGCACACTTAACCACTACACCAAACTGGAATAAAAAGTGTTTAATAACTCTTTAAAAGATCCGAATTGTTCTAAAGCAGATAATATAAAGCTATTGTGAATGAATTGTTCTGTTGTGATTGATTTACAATGTAATGCTATGCCAATGTATGTGTGTGCATTTTGTCGGGTGGGGCACATAGGTGGCAAACAGCATGTAATAATCCTGATATATTTATTGTACTATTATTTTCTCAGTTATGTATGATTTATTTTTCATTTACAGAATAATTATTGAGAGGGACACATTGTTAATACCAAGCGTGGAATTAGAAGATAACGGAGTATATACCTGTATAGGCAGTACATCACTTGACAGTGCCGTAGATGATTCCCGTTTAACTGTCCTCTGTAAGTTAATTTCCATACATGCATTTGCACAGTTCAGGCTGTTAGTAATAGTTTAAATACCCCTAAATGCTTTCCTTAGTCCTGTTCCATCTGCAGCCAAGAAATGGACTTCCTTCTGAAATATGGGTCCGTTCACACATTCATTACTATGCTGGTCAAAGAATCAACATTAGGAATCTGAAAAGGGTCATGACCCCAACATCTTCATCCTGGTCATGTTTACTTGAAAACTAGATTTCATTGGGAGGGGACATTTCCAAACAGTATGGAAAGAAGAGAAGAATCATCATTAAAAGGAGGCCAGTTGGGTGTGTTTCAAGGACATGGGAGAGGAAAGGAGTTGTTTGGTTCAGTGGCTGTTTGCCTGTTGTTGTTGTTCAGTCGCCCAGTTGAGTCCGACTCTTTGCGACCCCATGGACCAGCTCCCGCCAGGCCTGGGCTATAGGCAAATTGACCAACAGGTGTCATGAGACTACAGAGCAATCATGACTGTAGTGTGGAAGTGCAGAAATCTTGTAGAACATGCAAGAAGTCTGAAAAAAGTTCATGATTCTCATATGCAAAAGAGCTTCATTGGCTTAGTGTTTGTTTTTGGCACAATGGTCTGCGAATATAATATCTTAAGGTTCCCATATGGACCGATGGACCAGTTAAGGTCTTTCTCAGAAGCCTTTCCACTAATACCCTGCCTTCAGTTGCTAGGTAGATCGTTACCAAAGGAAAGGCCTTGTCTCTGGTGGTTTTGTACAGTTAATTTACACAGTTATACAAGTTACACAGGTGCCTATATTAACAAGCTTAAGGTGTCAGATGGTTCTATGTATCCATACTTTTAACCACATATACAGTGTCTTCCTAAGCAGAGTCCCTACTGAGTCCATTTAAATCAATGGGTTTATAAGATTATAACTCTAATTAGGGTGACCCTGATAGATTGTGTTTCAGCCATTTTTAACCTATTGTTTTTTACTGTTGGTTTCTTATATATGTTTTTAGCTAGATACATTTGGTCTTAACATAATTTGAGGCGGCTAAAAGCTGGCTAAAAGTGAAAGGTTGAAAAGTACAATATCACATGTAACCTTTAACCTATAGTTACCTTGAGTCCCTCAGGGTACAAAGGCAGGTTAGGTGTTTCTGATAAATAAATGAAACTGTAGTTCCCATTGTTTCTGAGCACAGTTCACAGAAATATTATGGAAGGAACATCATATAATTTCCCCTTTCCCTAAACACATTTAATTTCACCGTTGGCTGCCAGTCCCAGGGTTGCTAGGAATGCTACCCCCAGCTGTGCTCCTTTTAGTTCCATATAGATGCCATTTCTCTTCACATTACCAGACAACCACATCTCACTGCCTTTTAAAGATCCTGCACTTCTATTTTTAACCATCTATTAAATTCATATATTTATATGGAATCCTCCTCTAGCTCTGCCTCATTGCTTTGCTGCTACCAGGACAGTTGCTTAATAAGAATCCTGCTGTGGCGGAGAGGAGGAATAGAATTTGACCTTTGCTGAGGAATGTTTCTAGCTTTTCTTCCTTCAGTGAGAAAGACATATCATACGTCATACACAGGGGTGGGGGGAACACATTGAATTTCTGCTCACTTCGCTAACATTTGTGAGGGAAAAAATGTTGGGTCTGTAGAAGAGCTCTCCCTTGCTCATTTCCCACCCTTCCCTCCTTAGTCCAGTGCCACCTGTTGCTAATTCACACCCTCTTCCTGTGAAGGAAGGAAACAGTGTGTGTTACTTTTGTCTCGCCCTGTATATCTAATACTGGAGAGCAATGTTCCCTCTAAGCTGTGGAGTCTTGTGAGCAAAAATTCCTCTTTGTGAGCTACTGGCATTAAAATTGTAGTGAGCGATCTGTCTACTGCATAAATTAGCTTGCTCTGGAGCCATCCGTCCTGAGCTAAGACAAAAATCTGTGAGCTAGTGGCTAAAAACCTGTGAGCTAGCTCACACTAACTCAACTTAGGGGGAACACTGCTGGAGAGAATGGAGTTCGGTGACATTCATGGATGGGCTATGGAGTGGGTCTATACTTCAGGATCGGCCTTCCCAGAAATCTTTCCTGTCTTCCTTGTCTTTGCTGAGACTGTGGAAGTAATAAAAATCCAAAGATCTCTGAAGTCCTGACAAATAAATTCTGCTACTTCAGAATAAATTCTGCAGTTTAGAGGATTTGAATTCTCATCTACAGAGAAAAACAACCACAAAAATTGTCTGCTAGTAGAAACCTAACACAGCATGGAAAAGGTGGTCCTAGAAGCCTTTTTTCCAGAATGCACTAGTTTTGTTTTTGTTTTTTTGCATAAGTAGTTTACATAAGGAACTATTAGAAATGTGACCCCTCCACTTTACCATCTTGACATTCAAACCCTTCATGCTGCTGCATGCGTAGACCAAGGGCCAAAATAGATGTGATGGCCTCCCCATGGTGACCATGAGGATGCCACCACCATTTTAAAGTTATTTAGAAACACTGGGAGGGACAGATCCTGATCAGACCCACAGTTAGGTATTGTTTTTCTCCTCTGTGCTTCTTCAAGGCCTTAAACAGCCATGGTGGAGTGTGGCCATTTTGGCACTTGGTAAGGTGCACGGAGGGACAAGACCACCACAACCCAGCATGGTATGACTTTAAATTACTTTAAGATGGTGATGGCAAGCACATGGAGGCCATGAGAACGCCATGACATCTAGCTTGGCCCTAAATCTTAGCTCTGCCAGCAAAAAAAGAATCTAATGAAATTAATTCCTAGTTCTGAGGGGAGTCCTCCCCCCATCCAGGCCACCCACCTCTTCTCTCAGGGCAAGTTGAGTGGTTGTTATTTGAGATTACAATAGGTGGGAAAGACTATGAAGACTGGGTAGACATGGAGTCACTATCTCTCAGCCTATACTTCTTGTAAAATTAAAATGATAGTGCCATTGTTGAAATATTGTCTTCCCCATTGCTGAAAGCAAAACATCACAAGTTGCTCTTCTTGTATTTCTTCCCCATTCTTTAGATGTCCCCGACCCACCAGAAGACCTCTACCTCTCAGAGAAGCAGAGCAGAAGTGTTCAATTGTCATGGACTCCTGGAAACAGCAACAACAGCCCAATTAATGGTATGATGGATTCTTGCGTCATTGCCTCAATTTAAGCCAATGACAGCAAGTGATCCAAAACAAGTTACACTCAGGGTTGTGCCTAATTGGTCTTATTGTCGAAAGGTCTTTATTCCTAATCATTTTCTCCTTTTCTTGTCAATCTGTTTCCATGGGCATTGATTCCCATTCACTGCATGTTGTGTCTTCCCCCTTCGTTGTCTTTTATAGAAACTATTGTGGAATTTGAAGAGAACCGATGGGAGCCCAGAAAGTGGCAGGAACTAATCAGGATCCCAGGGAACATGACTACAGCTGTTGTGCCACTTGCCCCTTATGTAAATTACCAATTCCGAGTTGTCTCTGTTAATGGAGTTGGGAGAAGCCGGCCTAGTGAACCATCTGAACGATATGAAACACCACCAGCTGGTATGCATCATCACTTGTATATCTACTGTATGTAATTAATGTAGTATTTTAATGTAGAATACACAATAGTGAACAGTACACAAAAATGTGCAATAAAATATCCAGAGTGATTGTTTCAATTTTTGATATTTTTGTGTTCTTGGGGGGGGAGGGGAATCTTGCAAGCTAGAGAAGAGATGGTAGGCACTTGAAGCCCAGTGTCTGATTTTATTAAGGCTATTTTGAAGTGCTCTTGTAAATACTTTTACAACATCATCTTAAGTGAATCCCTTCCCTGTTGTTAAAACACATTTCTTAAAATAACCCACAAGGGACATGCACAGTTCATGGCAATGTTCCTGATACATAGAAAATAAAAATGGAAAACTGAAAGAGCTATTGCTGAGAAGAAGAAATGAGGGAAGACAAGACCACGGGTAAATCTTTTCTTGCTTCCCTCCCTTGTCTAAGACAAAAAATAAATAAAAAATCTGATCTGGAAGCTAAGCTGATCATGGCTCTCAACAGCCCAATAAATTTTGGTAAATGTACTGCCATTTCCCGTCTACAGAACTCTACCTCCAGGCTGCAAAACTTTGAAGCTTTCTGCCAGTATCAGGGACTTCCTCTGACAGAAGTAGAACAGCCTCCTTAGGAAGAGGGAGCCTCCTTAGAGTAGAGGAGGGCTTCAGAGTTTGCTGAGCGCAGTGGTAAGATATAAGAGACATTCACAACAGATCGTGCTCTGGATCAATCTTCTCCACCCCATTAACTTTGAAAGTGGCACAGGATGCCATTGGTTCACAGGGAACTCAGTTGGCTAATCAGAAGAGGGTTGCAGGCTGGTTTCATTCTCCTGCACCCTTTTACCTACACGTTTTTGCTGTGGCTCATCTACCCATGCTCCCTATGCACAGCACAAGACTAGCTGGTCACTACTATACGACCAAGTAGGAATTTCACCAGATTGGCCAAGTGCAAAGCCCTTTTTTCACCTGCTCCATGCTGTCTGCTCAGGGTGTTCCTCATTAAATAGACCTAGTTATGAAACTACTTATCCACAATTAGTTGCCAGGACTAGGGTGGGTTGCTCAGAGCAAGTAGGGTCAATCTGCAAACACCCTTAGGCATCAGGCATGATACATCTGGAAGATGTGTCCAGATCAGACCATCACATGTCTTGCAGCTGGGTGCATTGTGAAAGAGTGCCCTTGGTGGTGAGTGGCATCTTCTGAACTTGATAGGAGCCTCGCAAGGAGAGAGGGATGAATTTTGGCACCTCTCTGCAGATACATCAGTGCGGGAGGTGATAAGCAAGACAGGTGGGAGCATCGGCCAAGTTTGGAGCCAGGATGGACCTGCCCAAAAGGAAGACCCGGTGGTTGCAGAGTGTAGCCCTCCCATCTAAACCATCAGCTTGTTTGAATTAGCAGCTATGTAGACCAGCCATTTCATTAATTTAAACAATTCTTAAACAAATAAAACTAGTTGAACCCACTTTCTGTTGTCTTTGTGTCATGGGGGGGGGGAGGTGCGCCAGGGCAAAGTGGAAAGGGTGCTTTTTGCTCCCTCCATCATTTTGAAGAAATTTACTTTACAGTGTAATGGATGTCTGCACAAAGAAATGTTCCTTTGGAACAGATTACTATGCCCCAGGTCATTCCAAAATGGGCTACAACTGCTACAAGAGATAATTCTGTGTTTTTAAGATTTAGTCCAGTCCCTTTTTACGTAGAAGCCATTTCTGGCTGGGGTATTTAGCAAGATTTATTGCAAGTCTTACAGTAGCACAGGTTGTTGGACAAATTTCTATTCAGAACCAATTTCTCTTCATATAACATGAAATAACTAGTTCCTAAAAATACTCTTATAGAACAGCTGTTCTACAACACTTATTCATTTATATTTCTTTCTTTTTTTTAACATTGTACCATTCCCAGCCTTCCAGTTTTGTGCCTCATACTAATGATATACCTTCTGTTTTGCTAGTCCCATAAGACTCTCTCCTTAGAACCTTCCCATTAACATCTGGTGCTTTTAAACTACCACTTAATTTTTATCTGATCGTTTTTGCTAAAATGACTGAAACCAAATACACCTTGCACATTATATTGTTGTTGCACCTCTTCTATTGGCGTCACAAATTCACCTCACAAGAAGTGGTCTCAGGTTCTCATAACAGGCTGTGAAGCACTTCAAAAAGATGCAGTATACTGAGTGCAAATATTATTATAGTGGAAACATGTTATGCATTGGACAATTTCCTAATGTTGTTTACCTGTTTTTTCTCTGCTGTGTGGTTATCATTTCAAGCCAACCGAAATCATTAGGGAGAATGTTAATACAGGAATTATCACATTTAGCTGGCTATTCTGTAAGGGAGAAAAGTATATGGGGGAGGGGGGAATGAAACATTGGTTATGTAATAGATTGTCTCATTGTACTTTCTATTTTATTTCTTATCCACAGCTCCAGACAAGAACCCAGAAAACATTCGAGTTGAAGCTTCTGAGCCCCATGAAATGGTCATGAAATGGGAGGTAATACCTTTTTTAATACTCGGGGACACAGTGGTCTCACTCACTCATTCACTCACTCACTACTCACTCAACAAAATTGGAACCCTTCCTCCAGCCAAGGAACCTTCTTTCTCTGGAGGAGGAGACACATAAGTTGGAAGAAGGCTGCTTAGGTTGGAAGAAGATTTCTAACCATGGTTCGTTAGGGTGCATCAAAACAAGGTCTGGCTTATTAACTAACCATAATTCGCATTAACCTTGTTTTTGCTCAGTGTATGAACTTGGACATCCTGACTTAATCCCAGCTTGTTCCTTCACAGCCTTCTGGACAAAGCAGGCCAGGATACCCATCAGGTCTCTGCAAAGGGGGGGGGGGAGTGAAAGCTGTAACTTGCCCTGCTGTAACCTGTCCTGAACCCCACATGTCGGGGGACTGCAGGATAGAAATTCAAATAATAAATAATAAAATAAATGACCTACTTCACAGAATTTTTGTGAGGACCTTATATTTTCTGCCCAGCTTTACAGTTGTTCTTAGGAAACATATCAGGCATAACTGACATGCAGCACGTAACTTTTACATCCTCTCTGTAGTTTGAAATATTCATCCATGCCGTTATCACCCCTTTTCAGTGGCGATAATAGATGACTGTTTACAATAGCTGTATTAAACAAAGCTGTTAGACGTGCACATGCCAGCCACTGATGCCGAATATTGCTGTGGTATAAATGAATCAGCTATGTACATGTCTCAGACGAGTCATAAAAATTGTATTAGTATTATCCATTAAGTTATCCAGACATAAATTAGGATGTTTGTTGTTGAACATTTAATACCCTACAGGGTTTTAAAGTTGCGTTTTAATGGCCAGACCTGCTGTGGAACATTAAAACAAAAACCCCCAGCATAACATAACCACAATAAAGATCACACGTTTTTCACGAGTTAATTTTCTTTGTAAAGCAAACAGTAAGTTTGCTGCAGATACATTAAATTATATGATTACATAATCTGTGTGCTTTCAGTTAATCTAAATTACTTATTAGGTCTCTCTTTTTTTAACGCCACAATGTTCTTCCTTTCAGCGACTTTAAAATCCTCTTTGGGAAACAGGCAAACTTTTCTTTTACTCTTATAGAATTATAGCCTACCACACTGCAAATTTATTTGCCCTGTTAAGCTCCAGCTTTGTTGTTACCGCAGCCATGTCATCTCATTGTGACTTCAATTTGTAGCCACTGAAGCCCATGGAGCAAAATGGACCGGGGATGGAGTACAAAGTAAGTTGGCGACGGCAGGGCATCGAGACCGAATGGAATGATGAAACTGTGAAAAAGCATTCCTTGATACTGAAGAACACCCCCACCTTTATCCCATATGATATCAAAGTCCAGGCAGTGAACAGCCTCGGGTCTGGCCCTGAACCCGTTGTAATAACTGGCTATTCAAGCGAGGACAGTAAGTAGCAGCAGCAACTATTACACAAACTGTTCTGTGGGTGGTTTTCAAACTGAATTATGAAATGGAGGTCAAGCTGGTGAAGACATTCATTGAAATGCCACTGTGCTGGAATATGCAGGGAAAGAAAAGCATCTTAACACATGCAAGCTCCTCCCCCCAAAAAAAAACCCTGCCAGTTGTTTGTTTTGCAAGAGATGAGGGAAAGTGACCATGTGGTAGCTTTGCTCCGTTATAATCCCATTAACATAAACTTCCTTTAGAATATTCCTTCATTTGGTTATATTCACAAAAATGCTTTAAGAGAATGGTAGAAAGATATTCCTTCTGTCCATAACTGTTGTAAAAGCATATCCTAAATACAAGGTTGCCAACCTCCAGGTGGTAGGTGGAGATCTCCTGGGATTACGGCTGATCTCCAGGCAGCAGAGATTAGTCCACCTGGAGAAAATGACCCCTTTGGAAGGTGGACACTGTGGCATTATACCCCATTGAAGCTCCTCCCCTCCCCAAACCCCGCCCTCCTCAGGCTCCACCCCCAAAATTATCCAGGTATTTCCCAACCCAGAGCTGGCGTTCCCTACCTAAATATGCCCCACATGCTCATAATTGCACTGAATTCTGTTTGATGATATCCCCCCTGCCCCAGAATTCCTAAGCTTTATAAGACCCTTAAAGATCCATCTCCTCCTTTCCTCAGTCTGTTATGAGTGCAACACTACACCAGAGGAGTGAAAAACTGTATTTACTACTCAAGACCAAGTTCCATCTCCAACCAATTCTCTGTCCTCACTTCACAGTCCTCCAAAAACGATCTGCTCCCTAAAATTCTTCCTTCCCGCCCACCAGTTAAAAGTCCTGCTGTCATAAACAACAGTGTTGGATTTTAATATAAGTACACAGGAAGCTATGGCCATAATAAAATAACTGCAATGAATAGTCATAACACAAAGCAATTGTTTCCTGTATAAAATATGAAAGACCAAAAAGCCTCTGCATCCCTGTTGAGAAAATTAGACAACTGTCTTTTCCAGAAAGCTGTTGTTACAATGCAGTCTTAGCTTCCTGTCTCCTATCTTGTTTAGAAAATGGACACACACACACACAAACATATATGATTATAAGCCCCCTGCTGTAATACTTGGAAGCAAATTCTTCTGAAATAAGATTTTTTTTTAAAGCAGCTTGTAAAGATTTAAGGATTAGAACTAAGAAAAGAGGAAGCCCCACTGTAGCCATTTAGAATGGGATGCCTAAAAGTCCTTGAAGTGAATGGCATCGGAACAATGCAGTGTATCTTATCAGCAGGTGATTGAGATTATAACAAGTAGGTTACCAAATTGTTTAACACAATTCATATTTACAGTTCTGAGGATAAAAATCATAAGACAAACAGCAAGGTTTAGGAAGGGTAAGATGGCTCCAAGGATCTAAAAGATAAGGGTGAACTGCAGAGGACTCAGAATGCTGGGTATGGATTCGAAAACCACCATCACTGGCTCATCCCTTCCAACCCTCCCTCTCACACTGACATCCAGTGGGAAGGATTGGTATTAGTGGTAGCACAATTTGCCAACCAGTCCGCTTTAAGAAGTAGGGACTGAGTATCAACCCTGCCGTTCTCATTCTCATTCTCTTTTCAAAAACATTCCTCCCCAAATTGAGTTTCTGTTTGTAATTTTAAGCTATGCGTTCAGCTGAGCTTTCCTTCAAAATTGACTTCACCCAATACGGTGACTAACACAACCATGTCACCTTCCTTGTCTCTAGTTCCAGAAGCAGCCCCGTCCAATATAATTGTGCAGGTCATCAACAGTACTCTGGCTAAGGCCATCTGGTCTACAATTCCAAAGGACAGAGTTCGTGGTCACCTGAGAGGTTATAAGGTGGGTATTTTTCTTTCTTTACTGTGCTTTTGGGATTCCCATCAACGTATTTTTGTAGAATATTTTTTTTGTAGATTTGTGTAGAATATGGATCACAGTTACTTTCTGCCACATGTGACAGAACTGGCCTTCTCACTACAGGTCAGCTGGTGGAAAACAAGAAGTCGCCTGGATGGGAAAAACCATCACCCTGAGAAACATTCTCTGACGTTTAATGGAGACCGAAATGATGGAATGATTCCTGGTCTGGAGCCATTTAGTGAATATCGCTTAACTGTTTTGGCTTTTAATTCCAAAGGGGCTGGACCAGAAAGCCTCGCATATGATTTCCAAACCCCAGAGGGAGGTAAGAACAGACAAATGATGCAGATTGAAGGGGGGAAAGTAGCCAATTTCCATAAGCATGTTTCTTCACTGCAGCTGTCTTTATTACGTGCTAGCCCTTTCCCCCCCCCATGACTGGGCATTATTAGTCAGAGCTATCAAGTATACATCTTTAGACTGATTTCATATGGTGCTGTGTCCTGATGTTGTTTATCAACACTTCTTTCTGCACAGCTGGACGGATGAATACAGATGAATCATTATCAGCTTTACATATGTAATCACTGCAATTGTGCATTAGGCTTCACAAAATTATTGCGATTGTGCATGATACAAATAGAAATCTGTCTGTAGAAATCTTTAAGGGAACAGAGAAGCATCACGTGGGTGTATCTAGATAACCTATAGTCCCCCACACTGGGTTGCCCCCCCCCCAGATCTGTTAGGCTAACTTTGGCACTTCCTTCCAGCACAAAAAGCCTCGTGCTTCAGAGGAAGGCTTCCTGTGCCACAACAAAATGCCAAAGTTAGTGAAACAGATGTGCAGAATTTGATCCTCTATTTTCGCACTTTTTGCTTACATCTCAAATGCAAGCTTGCATCTCTTTTTCCAAGGGACAATGTATGATCGTACTTCACCCCAGTGATGGCATGTATGTGTAGGGTTGGGGGTTGGAAAGTGCGTGTACCAGTTTCAGGAAATGTGAGGCTCTTGTTATTTCAGTAGTTCTTGCAAGTTCTCATCCGAAGTCTGCATGTAAGCCTACATTGTATCTGTAGATGCCACAATTACTACTGTGAGGTGATGAGAGTCAACTGAAACAGTGCAACACTTAGGGAAGATGTGAAGGAAGCCTAGAAATGGAACACATCAGGCAGCCCATTAAAAAAAAAAGTTGCCTAATGGGCCCAGAGTGGGTAGCAGAAAGATATTGCATGGTTCCAGAGGTAAAATAGAATGAGCCAGCATCAAGGAAGCCTAATACATTTTTTTCTTTTTTACAGTCCCTGAAAAACCACATTTCCTAAAGATATTAAACTTTGATAAAGAGTCAGTAACACTGTCATGGGGACCACCAAAAAAACCAAATGGAATTGTCACTGGATACATTTTACAATACCAGATAAGTAAGTACACAAATGGATACTTTAAAAAAAAACCCAGCTCAAAGGTACAACAGACAGTTTATTTTGTAGTTTGGAAAGCCCAGCCTAGCAGCCGATCACTATGTAGGCATTTGAACCCAAATCTCATAGGTATAATGTTCGTATGTTCCTCTGGCCCTCATTGATTTCACCACTGGCTAGAGTTACATCTATTTTGTAAAAAGTTTAACAGCTTCTCCAGTTAAAAGGATCAAGTAGTCTGTCATGTGAAAAACCTGTGCCCAAGATCTCAGAGAGCCACCTCCAGTCAGAGTAGACAACACTGACCTTGTTAGACCAGTGGTCTGACTCAGTGTGAGGTAGCTGCTTGGATTCAGTAGAATGCTAAACTGGTGAGTACAGTTATTTTAATTTATATTAATTTATATTATTGATCCACATTTATTCTAATGGGAAACACACCCCAGGAAGAGGTGCAGATGAAATACAGCAAAGTTGCCCATTTGTACGCTTTGGAACAGTTGCATTATGCCCACCTGTATTAGCTTAAGATACATAGCATGGTGGCCAGAACAAATTCATCACCGCTAGTTAGGGAAGGGAGCTGTGGCTCAGTGGGACAGCCTTTGTTTGCATGCAGAAGAGCCCAGTTTCAATCCCTAGAGTTTCCCGTTAAGATAGCAGAGATACACCAGTCAGTATATGCAATACTGAGCTAGATGGGCGAATGGTCTGACTCAGCTTCAGATTTTGATTAGGGCCATAATATGATTGTGATTGAGCACATATAGTCAATGCCCCCATCCTATTTTAAACAAAACAACAACAACAAATCCCCTGAAAGTCATGTAATATCTTTGTTAGGGCCAACCAAATGATACAAAACATTGTGCAAGCTTTTAAGCTCACCACAGAGAGACAGAGAGAGAGAGAGAAGATTATTTCAGGTCATGATCCGTAAGCCTGGTCATGCTAGCATTCCATGTGCCTTCTCATTTTTAATTTCTGCTCATGTTAGAGTATAGCACTTTAATTCTGAGAAGTAAACAATGGAGGGTATTCCTTGAAAGCTAACAGCAGGAGGAAGCACTTGGTAGTCTTTCTAGTAAAAATATTTGAAATAAATTTAAGATGATGCACAAGGATTTTTATTAAAAAATTGATTTTGTAACATTTGGCCTGAAGAAGTGTTTGGGTGGGCCTGAAAGCTTGCACAGTGTTTTGCGTCATTTTTGTTGGACTTAATAAAAGGTATTAACACAGATTTTTTTTGGGTGTGTGTGTGTAGTTTTGGATTTTCCATAGGCCAACACAACCGGCAACTGGTGGGAGGGTTGGGATGGGGGCATGGGGGAAACAATGACAGCAGTGTCTTTACATCAATATGTAAAACCATAGAGCCTCCAGCGATTCCTAGAGCTGCTAATACTTTTGCATTTCTCCCAGAAGTATATCACTGTACAGCTAGTGCTGTTGTCCATCCTTCATTGCCCCCCCCCCCCCCCCAGAGGGTTAGGGCTTACTAGCAGGAGGCCTGCCATAGTAGGGGCATAACAGCTCTAACTTTTTCTGTTCTAGTTTCCATTTTTCTTCCCTGCCAACAGACCAACAATTCATTTGACACATGGGCCCACATTGTTTGCCATTTTTTGAGGTAGTGGAATGTTTAATCAATCAATTTATTTATTTATTATTTGCATTTATATCTCACCCATCCCGCGGGTGGACTCAGGGTGGGTAACATCATTAGAATACATACAATTTCAGTTTAAAACATTAAACATTAACACATGATAAAACATAACAATTAAAACAATCAGTACTGCTTGGAACAGCATTATTTGGCTACAAAGTTCTGGCCAGATGGTACAATGAGTTAAAGGCCAGTTGTCGGTGGTCAGTAGACAGGTGACAGACGGGTGACAACAACCTCGGGGAGGCCATAAATGGGCACCTGCCGCCTCAACCAAAGGCCTGGCAGAACAGCTCCGTTTTGCAGGCCCTGCAGAATTGAAGGAGATCCCACAGGGCTCTGGTCTCAATAGGGAGCATGGTCCACCAGGCCGGGGCCAGGACAGAGAAAGCCCTGGCCCTGGTTTGGGCAAGATGGGTGTCCTTCAGGCCAGGGACCACCAGATGCTGATCTTTCGAGTGTAACGCTCTTCAAGGCATATATGGGAAGAAGCTAAATTAATACCATCTGGAGGAAATAGGTGGATCAGAGGCCTTGGGGTTCAGGAAGGTTATTTATTAATCACATTTCTTCTCTGTGTTTTTCACCTTTTTTCTTGATTACAGCGACAACAAAGTCTGCATCCGATTTTTATTCTTTCACTGAGATTTATCTGAATGTCATAAAAAGTGTTCCCTAATGTGTTATTAGCAGTGTAATACCTCTTTCACTTAGCCATGCATTCTTGGATCAGGGACCAGCTAATGAGCCATGTTTGTCCCACATCAAGGTGCTCTGAGGTGCCAGTCATAACCAAGTCCTGTTGTTTGCTTCTTTTCAGTAAATGAAACGGATGATATTGGGCTTTTGCATGAAGTCAATATTACCAACCCTTCGTCATTCAGCTTGAGGCTTTCCAATCTGAGTGCTAGCACAAAGTATAAGTTCTATGCAAAGGCATGTACCCTACAAGGTTGTGGGAAACCAGTCACCGAAGAAGGAATAACAATATCTGAAGGCAGTAAGTTAAAAGTAGGGCTGTGACAAATGTTTGTGTGCTTGATATTTAAAATTGTACTTTCCATTTTCAATGCGGGACACTTTTTGTTGAATGGCTAAACCAAGGATTTTCATTGTCTTTTTTTGTCCATGTGCTGGATGTTAATCACAGCTCGGATAGAACCGTGCAAAGCCCCAAAGGGCTGACATTTAAGGCTTCAGAGAGCTGCATGGTCCCAATCATCTGGCGAGAATTTTGTGGCTCTGACATTTTGTCCTGTGATTTCTTTTCTGAAGTATCTGCAAAATGGCTTCCTGTGATAATGCTTTGAAGAAATGGATTTATGGTACAGCCACTCAATTTGTGAAGCTTTACATTTAGATACCCTTGGGTTTCAGATGAATCTGTTTGAATATTTCATGTCATCCATTGGGGGGTGATGATTAAGTCTTCAACATATAGCATAGAACAGCACAGAATGAAGCTGCTCAAGAGTGAATATTTCAGAGGCTGTTGACTGAGAATGTTATCAAATGTTTCATCTCTTCTGGTTTGACTAGAAAATGTTGGTTTTGCTACTCCCTTATGTGAATCTAAACCGTCAGTCTTTATTTCATGCAATTTTCTGCTTCCTTATGCTGCTTTCTTCCTGTTTAATATATGCAATTTTCATTATTTTTTCCTGTCAATTGTGTATAAATGATGTAAAAATAGACAAGAGGGGAACAACAACAGTCCGAATGGACAAAACTAAAAAGTTCCCAGCAAAACAGAAAGAAGTGAAAAGGGGATGTACTGCTACATCCAAACTGTTCAAGGGACAGTAACAAATGTATAAGCTTGCTTGAAGTTAAACAGAATCTAATATACAGTTAAGCATGCATGATACCAATCAAATGCAAAACTGTATCTAGCCAAACAATAATTCCTACAGGTAGATCAGCAGTACCATAGATGTGGCTAAGCCCATTTTCAAGCAATTCAACCACTCCTGTGACTGTAATTACAGACAGAAAATAACAACATTAGAAAAGCCTGCTGGATCAGACCAGTGGCCCATCTAGTCCAGCATCCTGTTTCACAGTTTAATCACTCTCTGTGTAAAGAAGTATTTCCTCTACCCTTCCAACTGTTTAAGGAAGAAAGTTTGATACTTGGCCAATATCTAAGGGCTTTGACTAATCCCTTTTCCAAACTTGGAATGACTTGGAACTCCTCTCCTTCCTTTTCCTGTTTCCCTTTCATCTGGGGGTGATACCTGCCAAGAATTGCATTTGTTGGAACATCCTGGATGAGGACTGAATGCTACTGATGTGCTGGGGAAGGAGGTCAGGTTGGGAAAGAGAGGCTCTGATCACACACAGAAGTTGCGGCGGGATACTCACAGATGCCGAGTGGAGTTAACGGGCGCGATCATATAAGTACATTTGGCCAGTGTCGCGCACCCATTGACAAGCTGTCGCATCCCACCGAAGATCCGGAGTTAACAGCTACTGCTGAAACTCCACTATTATATGCTAGCGACGAACCACAGATGGACGTCCTCCATCTGATCGCTCTAGCGCCCCATGAAGCGCACTGGAAATGTGCCCCAACAAACTGCTACACCTGATTCCCTTCCGTTGCGTCTGATCACGTTCGGTCAGGTCACAAGTGCTGCATGACGAAAAGCCACGCCTCTCCCCCCCCCCGGCGTTCTCTGGCCAGTGTGAACGGGACCAGACATTCTTTTCATACCCATCAAATGGATGGAAGAAGGTGGAAAGGAAGGGAGCAGTAATATCCACCTTCACATTGGTGAGCTGTTGCTGACATCCATTACTTCCAAGCTTAAGAAGTGTGAATTTCGGAGGCAATCTCTGATTGTAATGTTCAGTGACTTGCAAGCTGATCTTTTAAACTTCCAAACGAAAGCCCCCACTAATACAATTAAATCTGTCTCAGTCAGCGATAACACAATCAAATGAATGGCTTGGCCAATCTGCAGCTCCAGCAATGTCACTGACAAACCAACAAGCTATTCATCAGTAAAAATAAGTGAAATTGGCACACCAATTTGCCAAGCGAAATGAGATAAGCAGAAGATGTGGACAACATACAGTAACAGTGTTAACATAGAATAGTCAAATATTTTCTTGTATCTGATAGATTACCTGATTTGCGTGTGACATAACCCTGTTGGGGTGGGGGGGAAATCTAGATTGAGGTGATACTTCTTAATGTGTGGCAGGATGAACCTGAATGGGAGACCATTCACTAGATATGGAGAGTTAATGTTTCCTTGATAGGTCTGGCATAGGTGTAAGAATGCAGATATCTTAGTCAAATATATGGAGACAGGAATGAGATGAATATTCTAAAGGTATTTCCTGACATATAGGTGAAACAGGATGGAAATATGCAACATTCTTCATTCATAACAATAGTACAGACCAGAGGCTCTTTGTCCCTGCCTGCCTGTACATTTGACAGACAAAAGACTAGCCATTTAGTCAGTAGAAGATGCCTGAGGCAAGGGCAGAGACTTGCCCATTCTAGTCCTTTTTGGACTGAGCTGACAGGATACATGTGTGTGTGGGGGGGTTGCTTGCATGGAGGATGCTTGGCAGTGCAGCCAGCCTGGAGAGTCTTCACTTGGCCTGAGTTTTCTCAGCCAAGATGTGGTTCTCCTAGCCTCCCACCAAAAGCCACTGTTGAAGCCAAGCCTGGCTTCATAGGTCATTGCTTGTGGAGGTGCAGAGGTCATTTTGGGGTGTCTCTTTCTTGGGAAAGACCACCCCAGGTTCAGGGCTGAAGAGACTGGCTACACTTCCTTCAGCTATTGCAGGAATTTGATCTGCAGTCACCACTGTCCAGAACACATGGTTATGGCCCATTTTGGTTTGGACTGAGTAGGTTAACCTGCGGGAGGCACTGTAGACATGGCAGGACATCCAGTTAGTCATGATGTTTGCCAAAGGAAATGAAAAATGGCTCTTCAGAGCTGGACAACAAAGATGAAAAAACTGGTAGTAAAGCACTAATTCAACAAGCAAGGTGAGCAAGATGACATGATTTGCATGTGTGGAGATGGTATCAGTGGATTAGAATTGTGGCAACATATTTTTCTGCTGCTGCAGTCATTCAGACTCTATATAGTTAGGGACAATTGTGAAAGTGCTCATGACTGTACGCCCAACCACATGCAATCTTGATCTGTGCCCTTGCTGGCTGGCCATGAGGGGTTTCGAGGTGCCCTAACAGAGATTATCAACAAGTCCCTCATGGAGGGACGGTTACCGGAGGCACTCAAGGATGCGATGGTCTGCCCTCTCCTGAAAAAACCATCCTTGGATCCAGCCGAATTGGCCAACTACCGGCCGGTCTCCAATTTGCTTTATTTGGGCAAATTAATTGAGACGGTGGTGGCGATACAGCTGCAGGGCTTTCTGGATGACACTTCCGTATTAGATCCTTTCCACTCCAGCTTTCGCCCGGGACATGGGACGGAGACAGCATTGGTCGTCCTTACTGACGACCTCCGGAGACATCTGGATCGAGGCGGCTCGGCAGTGCTGTTGTTGTTAGATCTGTCAGCCATGTTTGACATGGTCGACCACCAGTTGCTGACCCGCTGCCTTGCCGATGTGGGGCTACAGGGGCTTGCCTTGCAATGGCTTGCTTCCTTTCTCCGAGGTTGGGGACAAAGGGTGGCGCTAGGGGAACAGCAGTCCCAGAGGCACCCGCTTGAGTGCGAAGTGCTTCATGGGGTGGTGCTTTCCCTGATGCTCTTTAACATCTATATGTGCCCCCTTGCCCAAATAGCCCAGAGGTGTGGGCTGGGGTGTCACCAGTACACTGATGACACTCAGCTCTATCTGATATTGAGCGGTCAGTTGGGCTCCAGACCAGAAGATCTGGACTGGGCATTGCACGCCGTGGCTGGTTGGCTCAGACTGAGTCGGCTGAAGCTAAATCCAACGAAGATGGGGGTCCTGTGCCTGAGTTGGGGCAGCTCGGGGTTGGGGCTCCCACTCCCGGCCTTCAATGGGGCACCATTGGTGCCTGTGCCAGTGATTAGGAGTTTGGGAGTGCTCCTGGATCTCTCCTTAATGATGGAGGCCCAACTTGCAGCCACTGCTAAGTCAGCCTTTTACCATCTTTGGCTGGTTCGGCAGCTGGCCCCCTTCCTCGATCGCGATGACCTGGCTACAGTGATCCATGCAATGGTCACCTCAAGATTAGACTACTGCAACGCACTCTACATGGGACTGCCCTTGTCCCAAATCCAGAGGCTGCAGCTAGTGCAGAATGCTGCGGCCAGGCTGCTGATGAGTCTCCCTAGACGGGAGCACTGCACTGGCTGCCAATAGCGTACCAAATTTGCTTCAAGGTGCTGGTACTTACCTTTAAAGCCCTATATGGCCAGGGTCCAACATACATGAGGGACCGCCTTTCCCAATACATACCCCAGAGAGCATTACGGTCGGAGTCGCAACATCGACTAGTCATTCCAGGCCCCAAGAATGCCAGGCTCACTGCCACCAGGGCCAGAGCCTTTTCCGTGGCGGCTCCTTACTGGTGGAATGAGCTCCCGGAGGAGATCAGAGCCCTGCGGGATCTTCTGCAATTCCATAGGACCTGCAAGACGGAGCTCTTCCACCAGGCCTTTAATTAAGAGTTGCCCACTATTACCACCAACGGTCACCACTAACATCGGGGGCGTTGGGCTGGTCGTAGTTGAAAAGTGAGCCATATTATCTTGATATTGGGAGACCGCTGAGCTGGGTACTTGGGTGCCATACTTATGGTACGCCATCTTGACTTAATAATACTGTGAGCACTTTAATTGTAAATTGGTTTGACAGTTTTAAATGGTCATAATTGTTTTATATGCACTTGGTACATTGTGCCAAGTAATGTAAGCCACTCTGAGCCCACCCCCGGGGAGAGGGGCCCCCAGAAGTGAAATAAATAAAAATATAAAATAAAAGTCTCCATTGCACATTATACTCCTTGTTATGTATGCGGGTCGCCACAAGGCGCCCGCAAGAAAGACAGGAGCTTGGCTCCCCAGGACAATAGGACTTCGGATCCTAGTTCCCCCCCCAGCTGACCAATGGGCTTCTTGGCGGGAAATTCAAACCCTCCAATGGAGTGGGAGGCCCGGGGACGGGAGTGTATATAGTTGGCCTTGCAGGGCCGTTGTCTGTTGTTAAGTACTAAATAAACGTGTGCAACCACATGTCGTCGTCCGAGTCCTCCATGCGGCGAACCCAGTACTTTTCACTCCCCAAATGAGTAAATCAACCTAGACTTATGTGGAGAAGATTTGGAAAAGAAAGTTTTGAACATTTCAACCAGTCTTTAGAAGTAATCAACCAGCAGCTATTACAAAAAGCCTCTCTTTGTTCAGAATGAGATATCAGGAAGGATACTTGGCCTGGAGTTCTCTCTGATTACTTTGCATATTGCTAAGGTTTTATTAGCCATTCTTTGGGGGCGAATATCACACATCTCTAGCTTGACTTTCCATTTCTTGCATTAAGTTATTGCTGAAATATAATGTTGCCAACATGTTGTGATAAGTGTGTTTCATAACAGACACACTTACTTTGGGGGGAAATAGCAAAACCGTCCATCTTGGGGGAAGGATTATCTCATTCTCCCCCAGTATCATAAGTTCTCATAAATCTTCAAACCCAAGAGAAATCTTCTGAAATTGCAGTTGTGTTTAATGTTCATGTGTGTCCCTTGGCACAGTGGAAAGATGAGGAATGCTTGTGGTCTCTTTATTTTATTATTGCTTTCTCCTTCTGTATATTAGAAAAAATTACTTAACTGCTTTCAGGTTGTTAAAAAAAAAAAAAGCTAATTCCTACGGCTCTGGCCTTTCAGTAGATCACCCACAAAATATTTTCTTACCAGTTTGCCTCTGTTTTTCAGGATTCTCTGTTTCTTTTCCTATTCTAATCAGCGTTGCACACTCAAGTTATCAACAATTCCTCTTCTGTATGTCCTTATATATGGCTGTATAATGCAGGCTGTGTATATTGGAAGGGAATTATTACCTAGATTACACTCAGAATGTAGAGGTTTACATTATCCGTATCTGAAAATCTGATCTCATGGAGAATATACTTTTTGAATTTCAATGTGGCCTTCATATTAATCCCCAAACTCACTCATAAAACCTTAAGGGTGCTAGTTGTTCCATGGTGTATGAGGCATCCCAAATAAATGTTAAGGGAGACTTAATTGTTGTACTTCCAACTTAATATTAATTGCAGGTGATCACAATCTAATTTTCATCTGTTTGGGACTGAAGTTGCTTTCTTTGTCCTGGTGGATGCCAAGAGCTGGACAAGAGGAGTGTCTCCCCATTCTATCATTCTTAGCAGTTTTTAATACCACTCACCATAATATCACTTTGGGGTGCCTGGCTAGAATGGAACTGAGAGGCACAATATTATTGTGGTGCTAGTCATTCCTGGAGGTTAGTTTCCAGAAAGTGGTATTGAATGTTGTGCGTGACCTCATGTCTTTCAACTTGTGAAGTTCTGCAAAGTTCTACCTTGTATCCCATTTTTTTTTAACTTCTATGTTAAACCATCATGGAAAGTTGTTAGGGCATATGGTCTGTGATACCTAGCTCTGTCTCTTGTTTACATCAAATGGATGGGGGGGGGGAAGACCATTGAGCTCAATGTATTTTTTTTATTTAAAATATTTATGTGCCCACATTTCTCTTGACCATCACTGGAGGACTGGATGAGAATAACTCCTTTGTCATCAGAATTACTATGGTTACATTTGACAGGACCTTCTTAGCACTGGCTCCAAAATCATAGAAAAATGATGTCAATTTGGCCTATTTTTATTGATTTTTCAAATGGCAAACAAAGACATCTTTCTTCTGGAGGATGTTGGACATTTGAGCAGATACCTGCTTTTACTGAATTTTATTGTCCCACTATTTCTTTGTTGATTTCTTTGTTAATTTTACTGGGGGGGGGTTGGCAAAAAGTTGAATGCTGGGGAAGCAAAAACAAGCTAATGAAGAAGTCCACTCCTTGACTGCCATAGCTAGACACCCGACATGTAGCCCCACAGGGGCCACCACAGTCCACAGAAGCGTGGTTACTGGAGGGAGGGTTGGCTTCAGCTCTTGCCCACTGTTGCCTGATAACGGTGTTTATGTTCTTACTTGTTTTACTTGTAAGCTGCCTCAGGCAGACAGTATGAAAAGGCCACATAGATTGTCTCAATAAACAAATAGGTGTGTTGTCTCCCTACATCCACATCCCTGGGTGTTCTGTGTTGGGGAAAGGGTGGGATGCTTTGGGATTTGTACATCCTGCATTGTGTAATGGATGGCCTTGAGCAGCCCCAGTCAAGGTGGAGTTCACTGCTTCACTACAGCTGGGCCTTGGTTGAGGCACATGGAGCAGGGATGACAACTGTCATGGACTTACCTTTGCCGGCTGTGTTTCCTTTACCTCTTGGGTGGCCTCTCTGCTTCATATGCCACATTGCAGCTAGTTGTACCTGTTTGGTCTGACAGCCAAGAGTGTTATTTATTTGTGGGATGAAGCAAGAGTTATTCTTTTGTTTGGGCATTTGCTTGTGCTATTTGGATACATCAGTTCCAAACACCAAATTGTGAACTCTCTGTTCTTTTGTTGAGGTTTACATGGTACTATGAAGGATGTGATGGGCTATAGGTGGGTGTAATTGTCTGCATGCTTAGTTGGTATCCTAACCTGGATATACCAGGGCTCGTGGAGGAGAGACTTTTTTCAAACCTTGTATTGGCATCAATGGGCTACTCCAGGGTTTTCACTAGCCTAAGGGCAGTATCCATGGCTGGAGAGGCTTAGGAAGATAATTAAGTCTCACTGCACCTCTGGCATGCCTACTATGCTGGCAGGGATTGCTGCTGGCACGTCTCCAAATGTGTCAGCATATCTTTAGGATATGGCCCTGTAACTCAGAGTTACACTAGCATCATGTTTCATCATGATCTTAAGCTCACTACACTATCTGTTCAGGGCTTAGGATCCCATGGTAAAGCACTGATTTTAACTGATGGATTTTTTGGAAATAAAATGTATCATGTTCTGCCAATTTTGACTATGTTCATACCTATCTTTTCTC
>NW_015160324.1:98514-160911 GCF_001447785.1 Gekko japonicus
TTCTGTTTGCTTGCTTTCCAGTTTCAAAACTAATGATCATTGCTTCAGCATCAGACCTGTGAATTTCTTTAACACTTTGCTGGCTCTGCTATATGTATGGATTAATGAGCTCTAGACACCTTACTCATAGTGGATGTAGAATTTCCTTTCTAAAGCCTAGTTGGACTTCGACCTGGGAAACTTGTCTTCAGCTCTGATCGCTAGTACCAAAATAGTCTTGGACAAGTGCATACTAGGAACGACAGTAGTCTTCCACAATGGGAAAAGTTCTGAAATCATTCACAAAGAAATTATGCTAGGGAAATGATTTATATCAACTATCATCCCATTTCAAAATTATGATAGTTTTGGTCATTGTATACCTAATTTTATAAAGGAAAATGCTGAGCTTATTAATGTTCACTTTGGTAAGATATAAGGGTATTTTTTTTCCCCTGAAAGGATTTGTTTATTATGCCTTCCAAGGCCCTAACTCGATTCATGTATATGACTTGACTCTGTACATTCCATAGGTAAAGCTGTCGGGAAGATTACTGAAGCAGTAAAACCCACCCAAAAGACTCAGCCTCTTGAGGCCCTTGAGCCTGGAACTGCACACACAGTTCGACTAGTGACTAAGAATTGGGTTGATAATAATAGCATTTCTGCAGATGTAATTGAAACGAGGGGGAGAGGTGAGAATTATAATTCTAAAGCCCACTAAGATGAACATTATTTTTAAAGCAAAGTATAATTTCTGTTTTATGTATCAGCTAGCATTGTGTTTGGAAGACCTGAATACACTGCCATTGAAGTCAAGATTTTACCATTGATTTCAATAGTAGCGACTCTCCTTAAAGTCATAACCCTCAAACTATATGATGGTCCTCAAGGTCATAATTCTCAAATAGGGTAGCCATTCCCCTGATGGGGGTGGGGCTCCCCCACCTTCCACACCCCCAGTCCACTGCCAGCCAGCTGGCTGGCGGGGGAGCCCCACCCCCAAAGAGCCCCCCCCCCCGATTTGCCTGCCACAATAACATCACCCAGGGGTGACGTCATCGCACCGGATGTCATGTAAGGGCTGTGGTGACCATAGAGTTTTTTACCCAAACACTAGAGCGTTCCCAAACACTAGAGCATTCCCTGTGCTTCACATGCACACCAGAAGACTCCAGGAGCCAGGCTGGAGCCCTCCACCAGGACCAAGGTAAGACCTGGCAACCTTATCCTCAAACCTCTCTTGATCATTTCTGCTCCAATTAGTTCTGGCATACAGCCTTCTGCCAATTATTTCAAAAGCTGAATCCGAGGACTTTCTGATGCCTCCACAACAAAAGCAAGTGTGGCCCTAACCAGTCTGTTTCTACCACATTTTTGTGATTCATTTATGGTAATAAGATGCATGTTCGGGTTGATTCTAGAGACAGAGGAAGCTGATAGCCTTACACTTGCTTACACAGAAAAAGCAGAGTCAATATGTAACATCTCATTGCCATGGTAAACCTGGAGGCAGAAAATATGTCTGTGCCAGGGATCTGCCAATGAGATATTTGACTCTTCCTCCTATTACCTTTCCCCCGCAAAGAAGAGAAGTGGAAGAGACATGCAAACTTATGAGTTTGGTAGGATACTGGACTGCCCTGTGGGAGTGCATCCTACCAATCCAGATGAAGATATCATACTGGAGATGGAAGAGAAGAAAAAGCTGGACAGCATCAAAATGAAGTACCCAGTTTAACAGTAATGTTAAGGGGAACATCAGGTGTCCTATGTTCCACTTTGGAAATGGGGAAAAGCTCTTGTTATAGATTCAGATTAGAGAGAAAGAAGGAATATCAACAGCACACTTTCTCAGAAACAATAATTAGAGGGGGGAAAATAGTGATCCAATGTACAGATCAGTCTTGTCATATAAAGAAGGCAGAGATCAAGCAGTGAGCCAAAGGGTTTTATTATCATTGTTATTTGCATGTACCCTCTCTTTCCTAGGACTTCAGGGTATAAATTCGGAGTATGAATTCTGTCCTTGAGTAAGGCTGTTGAGGAAATGGATATTGGATCACTTTAACAAGGCTTTCTGAGGATTTTAAAATTACCTTTTACCTCATGGACTGCCATTGATATTTTATCACTTCTTCACTCTAGCCAGATAGAGGATTGGATCCTACCTAAAATATCCACATTCACAAGGGAGTGTGTGTCTGATTCCCCCTCCCATATCAGACCTCCATCTATCCCTAACTGCTCTTCCTGGAGACAGGGCCCCCTGTCTCCCAATAATAGCATTTGATAGGAAATTTGGGGTTGCAGAGGGAGGAGGGAAGTCATGCTTCTGCAGAAGGAAATCCATCTGCAGAAATTCTACATGGGCTCCAAGCCAGTTTCTAAATGGGGTAGTGGTGCAAAATCCTAAAGAATTCTCCTCATCAGTTCCCTAATGTTTTGGTTTAACCCGAGCTCACCATAGTTCTCCATGTACCTGTAGCTGTCCCAGAGGGCTGCCCCCCCAAACACAATCCTCCCTCCCAGGAGAACTCCTTCAAACTGCTCTGGCCAGGTCTGGCGGTAGCCTGCAGAACTACTCTGTTTTTCCTCTAAACTGACTGGTTTAAGGGTTGGTCTTGTGTTTTTTTTTAAAAAAAACAAACAGCTTTTTACATTGTATTGTCTTCAAAGAGTAAAGTGAAATAATTGCGAAATTGCCCAATGTGTATTATTTGCAGGTCATATCAGTATGTCACCACTAGGAGGGTAGGTCTCTTCCCTCTTGCATCTGAAATGCAGCTAGCTGAGTGCTTGCATGTGTTCTGTACACTTTTAAAACTCTAGCTCTATCCCCAAAACTGCTTTTGCATGATAGGCTTTCCAGAGTTCTGTACTGCCTTTCTTATTTGGCATGAACCCTTTTTAATCAAAACCTACCTTGGAATTCCCATTCCAAATCTCAGTAGTGTGTGTTCTTTTGCCTTTTTTAATATCAATGTTATTCTCATGTTTTTGAAATGCTAGAATTAATTCTACTTTAGGGAACACGTGCTACATTTTTTTAACAATGCGATAATCAGCTTTAAATATATCATAGTTTAAACTGCTACCAGTCAGATGTTCTTACATATATCTCTCTTTTTTTCTCCCTCTTTCAAAGCTTATGCTGGGATTTATGAACGAATCTCTACGCAAGGCTGGTTTATCGGACTGATGGGTGCCATTGCAATGCTCACGTTATTGTTACTCACAGTCTGTTTTGTTAAAAGAAACAAAGGAGGGAAATATTCAGGTAACAGAAACTTCTGCTGTCAAAGTTGATTACACTTTAACAGTTTCTGAATTAATAGGCAATGTATAGAAGTGCACAAACAAATCATCGCCTCCAGCTCCTGTAATATAGTCTGATTTCAGTAATGCATAAAACTTGTCATACAGATATGCCCTATGTGCAGTGCACAATTGACCTTTTTTATTTTAATTATGCTGTTCTGAACTGTGCCAAGAACACAATTGGATCATTCACATCTTTAAATTTCTTTCCCTGTTTGTATATTATTGCACATCTAGTTTCATAAATCTGTCAAAGATGTATATTACCAAAATAAGATCTTATCTTTCTGTCTCCTTGGAGTTATTTTATCCATTCTGTAGTGCCCTGTAGCTTTCTTTTTCATCTTTTCACTTGAAGCACTTATCCTAATACCTAAAGTACCACCACTTCTATGTAAAGTGATGTTTCATATGTAATTTCAGATGTTCAACACAGGATGCGTGTGTATTTGTGTGTGTGTGTAGCTAAAACAGGCCAGACCACTCTTGATTCCCGAAATAAAACATCGTCCCCCAATTTGATCTTGTAATTGATCTGCTATGTTGATACAGTGGTTCACATGACTGAATGGTAGGTCCCAAGCTACACACCACTCTGAGGAACCTGAGCTTGACCCCACTAGTAGGGATGGACACGAACCTGGAGAATGTGGTTCGGTTCAGTTTGTTTTTTCGTGGCATGCCCAGTTTACAAACCAAGCACCATTACAAACTTTTACCTGCCAAATGAACTGGTTCAGTTCGTGAGGTTCATGAGGCTGTAGAATGCCCCCCCCCAGCATGCTAGAAGCACCAACCTCACAGGGGATCTCTGGCTGATTCTCCTCTACTCCATCAGTTTGGTGATGATTGGATAATGGGGTCCGCATTACACACACACACACCCAAAAAAAAAGTGCCCTCAGGAACATGCTTTCTGGGGAAATGACAGGCAGTCATTTTGACAGGTGCAGGTTCAAGAGGTTCAGGAGTGTATAGAATAGATTCTGTGCAAGCTAGAGACATCAAAGTTGCAGGTGACCTCCCCTAGGTGCTCCTCTACATGCCCTCCAGGTCCTCTGCCCATTGCCTTGAAATTTGGTAAACATTTAGATTCAGCAGAGACAGTCTAGAAATGTACCCATTCACAAACCTCCACAGAAAGTAAATGAAAAGTTTGTGCCAGTTGAACCAGCCAAAATTCATGCCCATCCCTACCCATTTGTGGTATATCAGCTTCCACTGGCACTGCTTGTTCTATGTTGCCCCCTATTCTCAGCATGACACAAGTTTCCAATTAATTATTATCATTAGATCCAGATCTGACAGTAAAGTTCACACACTTCTTCGATAGAAAAAAGTCTGCTTTATTGATTGCTGGTGTAATATGGTCCATGTAATGTGGTCCATGATTTCATTTATACTTTACCAGGACCTCCAAATTTGTATTTTTCTAATGATGCTAATTTGATAGCAGATAAACTTCAGATTTTGACTTGATAGAAATGGAAGTAAAATCCTTTTTTTTCCAGCAGAAATGGCATTCACAATTTCAGAGTTATATGGAAAGGTTAAGCTGTAAATGGCACAGCTGCCAATGAAGTATATATGGTGAAACACAGGAACCAGTTCTGTTCTTGGGACATTGTAGTACGTGGCCTTTGGGAAATTACAGAGCTAACTAGTTTAAACCAAATCTAAAGCAGAACCTTATTATTAGGCTATTGGATAGGAAGGAACCCTCAAGGAATATATAGATCAGAGTGCTTGAGATGTGCCCCAAAGTCCTCATTATACTTGAACCATCTTTAAGCTACAAAGGAGTCCCAAGTTTAGCCAGAATGGAACAGGAAATAAAGCTGAATCCAAAAGAATGCACACAGACAATTTTTCAGAGCGTTTATGGAAAGCTTTTTGCTATAAATGAATGACCAGCATGGTTTCATATAAGTCATCTGGACTGGTTATGCACCTCTTGAATGCATCCCTCAGAGTAATATGAAATACAGGTGGAAGACCTGCAAAGACTTGTGGGCGCATCTCATTTTCCCCTCCTCAACTAATTTCTCTTTCTCTTCCCTGAAAGCCCCTATATCCTCTCCCCTTTTCCTACCACTTTTTCTTCTTCCTACCCAACAGCCAACCAGCCTTTATCTGTGTCCCTCCCATCTTCAGCTTTCCCTCCTTTTGTACCACTGGCAGCCTCTGGCTGGGAAAAATCTGGCTGAGTTGTGCAGGGGAACCCACAAGGACTTCTGTAGGGCACGTCATTTCCCCTGCATCCCCATCCTCACATGATTTCCTCTTTCCCTCTTCCTGTCAACCCCCATATCCTCACCTTTCCCTGATTCCTTCTCTTCTTCCCACTGGCCACCCAGTCTATATTGTATTGGTCTCCAGTCTTCAGCAATGTTTATTGTTTCATTTACATCCCATCTGTCTCCATAATGGATACCAAAAACAGGGTTCTAGTTCCTAGTCTGAAACTTTAACCACTACACGAGACTGGTTTTCATGGGATGGCTGCTGTTGAACAGAAGCCAGCAGTCAGTCCTGTGTGAGTCATGCAAGTTGTGTGGTAGAAAGATGACCAGTGGTTGCTGATGGGCCTGGCCCTGATGAATATTCCCTCTAAGGCCAAACAACCCTGAAATCCTGTCCCCACCCTGCCTTTTACTAACAGATACCAAGGACTGAAGGCTGGAAATACTGATGTAGTTGTGTAGCAACAGCCAGAGGGGGCAATTGTTTCTTAAAGCTATAGCTGCTGATTCTATTATTGGGAGGTTAGCCCCTCAGTGTTTTGTTTTGTTTAATTTCAGATTTTTCTGCAAACCTGGGGCTTTTCTCAGGCTTGTAGAAAGATCTTCTGTTCATGGTTCCATTCTCCAGATTTAAGTATCCACACTAAGGATTAGAAATATTGATTTATCCCAGTGATGACTTCAGTTGTCCTGCATTGCTCTGCCAAAATGAAAAATAAATGGAAAAAATGGTGATGGTTACAAAGAGAATGTTTTAGTTGTTTGTTTGTGTTGTGTACAGTGAAAGAAAAAGAAGATTTGCACCCGGATCCTGAAGGTCAATCCATAAAAGATGAGATTTTTGGTGAATATAGGTTAGTGCATTTTGTTTCTCTTCTTAATGATTGTATGGCTTTCAAATAAGGGCATAGGAAGAAATGCTGCCCCCCCTTTCCAAGCCAAAATTTAAAGAGATTATTTGACGATATATGATTATATGATGATATATGGTACACCTAAAACACTGAAGCTTCCATGTACATTTATTTGTTAAAACTATATTGATTAAAATTTAAAATATTAATGCCCCACCTTTCTCCTCCAAAGAAGGACCAAGGCAGCTTAGAATCTGCGATTACTCAACACCTCTGCCCCCCCAACCATTAAACAGAAACAGAATAAAAAACAACAACAACAAATCAGGATATATTTAAAAATGCACAATCCCAGAAACCTGAAACTTCGAACAGTTGCTGCTGGGTGTTTGTGTGTGGAGCAAGTGGCTGAACGTTCATGCCAGAAGCTGGGCAGTCCATGCTAGAAGCTTGTCCATTGCCAGTGCATTCTTGCCATGCAGTTTACTTCACTGTTTTGAGAGGATCTATAGTAGAGTACCTGCTTTGTTTTCAGAAGATCCCAGGTTCAGTCCCTGGGGCTCTTCCGTTACGTGATCTCAGATCACAGGTACTGGAAGAGATCTCACAAAGGGAGCTTTGACTGTGGAAAGCTTATTCCCCGAAATTCTTGTTAGTCGTTAAGGTGCTACTGGACTTGAACATATTAGTACATATTAAAGTGTACTAAAAAGTAGAAAGAACGTTTCCGTGCGTACCCAACTGATGTCCTGTGTAATATACAAACTGCAAGAGTGTTTTCTGCATAATTTCATTTATATTTAATTTGCATTGCTTTCTAATGGGACAGATAATTAGAAAGGTAAGAAATTTCTGTGGTTAGTATCTTCTAGTCCTCAAGTGGAGTATCAGGTTTTCTTTCCTGTCGTGACTTGCCCTTAACTTGGATCTACTGCTTTGGTGTTTACTTCCCAAGTCACTATCACTTTCCCTTTCCTTGGTCTCTGTTTCAGAATAAATGTACATGTACTTGAATCCTGTCCACTGACCTACCCCTCCTGCTTGTCATGAACTGCCCTTACCTTCTATGTAGACATGACCCCCTTTTCTTTAGTCAGCAGGATGAAGCTTTTACTGTAAGACGATTAAGCCACATGCTTTAGTGTCCTTGCTGCTATGGACTGCACTGTTTATCTCTTATACTGGGAAAGAGACTTGCACTGGTATATCCTTCTGGGAATTACATAGCCTTCTAACAATATAGGTAACCACTCTGGGGAAATTAGAAAGCTTCACACTCTGTTTACAATACATACTATATAAGTCAGAATAAAGTTATAATTCCAGAGCAAAACATGGTTTCAAAAATTTTACATACACCCATGTTTTGTAATTTTGTAACGGCCAATGGCTAATTACAATAAACCAAACCGAACTGAACTGAATATACACACACAAACTTAGTACTATCTGATTGGGCCATCTGCCCATTGGTTTATTTTGTTCAGAAAAGTGTATGATTCACGAATCTCTTATTCAGACATAAGTTCCAAATTAAAAATAATATAAAATACTTGCAAGCTCAGGGAGGATAAGGGGCAATGCACAGGAAGGAAACACAGAGAGACCAGTATTTAGTGAAAATATGGCCACAGCTTTTTATTGAGTACAGCCGAAGGAGCCCACCTGCTGGGTAATAAAGCTATGGAGTGGCAAGACCTGATATCCATGTGGGCGCCAGCTGCTGCATGGTCCCCTTGCCACCTGATGGTGGAAGCCAGCTGGCAACCCCTGACTGGGCATACGGCTGAGTGGCTCCACCCCCAAGATCCCTTAAGGGAATCCCCAAACCAGGGGAGGTGGGCACGCAGGCACAGTCCCCCACCCAGTGCCCAAAACCACACACCACCCAAGCTGTGACAAGAATAGCATTACAATTGTAACATAACACAAAAACATCCCATAACATTTGCACATAAAAACAGGGAGGGAGGGCAGAGAAGGCCATGAGGCAGAACTGAGGGGAAGCGGGCTGCCATACTGGACTTAAATAGCCAACAGGGCCTCCCCGCCCTGCCCAACACTGAGCCACCTCAGCTGATGCTGTTGGCCAGCCCATGTACCTGGACTCACCCACGGAGCCTGTGGGCAGACGAGGCTGTAGAGCATGCTTCCTCTTATCTGTCCCACACAATAGGTGGTGGCAGGTAAGTTGGTGCTGCATATGCTGCTACATCCTATAGTTATCTGCCCAGTTTGCTTTTTTTTTGCCTGGTAGTTAGGTGCCAAAGAACCAACTAGATCAATCACATTACAACCGGACGTACATCAGTAGTCTTCACTTCCACAATTTTTCCCCCCAGGAATGAAATAGTAAAGTCTGGCTTGTATTCAGTGGTGATTTCCTGACAGAAATGATTTGTGTTAGTGGAGTGGGGCTTTTGTGCTGCAGCCCACACCCTTTTGTGCTGCAGCCCACAATGCCCCTAATGTGCTAATACCCCTGACGTCCAAGCCTCCATCTATTGCACTGTTATCCCACCCTTCTTCCTTGTAGTATTAGTGACAAGAGTGGCTTTCCCTGCCTTGATTTAACTATCATAACAACACAGATAATAAGAGAAAGAGTGACTGGCCTTAGGACATACAGTGAACATTATGGTTTAGTAGAGATTGGAGCCCAGGTTTCTCTGTTACCAGTCCGGCACTCTAACCACTATATAATACTGGTTCTCTGCTGGACCTTGTGAAAATGTCATAGACAAGATGTATCATAGCCCTCTGTTTTTAATAATATTTGGATGTCACAGAGCTCTGTGAAAGGCAGTGCGAGAATATGTTATGAAACTGTTATATCTGTTCCCAAAAATTGGAATACCTAGTTAGATAAGTTCATAGAGCATGCTCCTGAAAAGCTTTCCCCAAGAAGGAGAATTCATCTAAGTTCAAAACACTTCAGGGAAGTTTTACCTAAAAACCCTATATAATTACACCAACTGAAATTGGTTGCCATCTTATGCATTAAAGTCTCATCAGAGCAAACAGATTTGATACTGTGGTTCAGTGCTTGGTTTAGCCACAGATGTACTCTGTAGCCTCAGAAACCAGGAGGGGAACATTTCAATCTCCCTGGAATTTTATAACCAATTTAAAGATTGCCTTACATCTGCAAAAAAAAGGGGGGGGGGAATCAAAGGGAGATCCAGAATGAAATTGCTGAGTTTGAATTTATATGCAGATTTCACACTACCAGACGTGTGCTCAGTAAAGATTGGAAATGGCAACGTAAGCTTTTATATAAAATGATTGTCCCTCTTTACACTTTTGCATGCCTTCTTCATGTTACTTTGCCAACTTCTCTGCATTTGGGAATTCTACACCCTCTTAGATTGGATCATTATCTCTTTTCATAGGATCTTGTTTTCATCTGTGCAGTGTAATGGGACACATTACATTGGGCTTTTTGACCTTCCTTTCAAATAATTCTCCTGTTTCATCCTTCTTCTATTTGTGCCTTTGCATGTATAGTTTCCAATGGAGGAACTCATATAGGAATAGGGTATGGTTTTGAGGAAGGTTTTGTTATTGCAGAACCTGTAGCTTGAATCCTTTACCCTTTTTTTCTTGTCAGAGTCCCACCATCCATTGCAGAGGCAGTCCTCCAATGTGGTGCACACATTCTCTTGGTGCTAAGCAGGGCTTTTTTTGTAGAAAAAGCCCAGCAGAAACTCATTAGCATAATAGGCCACATCCAACAGCAGAAACTCATTAACATATTATGCCACACCCCTGACAGCACAGTGCATTAGCATATTAGGCCACACCCCATGCCTTCCCTTGGCTTGCACGGGCGCCCCGCGGCAAGCCCCCCTTTGAAAGAAAGGGAAGGCAGTTTAAACTGCCTTCCCTTGACTTGCCTGGGTGCCCCACGGCTGCGGGGAGCCCAGGCAAACTGGCCCTTGGACAGGCCGGGGAAGGCACAGGGAGGCATTTAAATGTCTCCCCAATCCTTCCAAGCCCCCCTTGTCCCGCTCACCTCGGAATTGCCGTGGGGATCACTCTCCAGGCCTTCCCTCTGTAGCCACGCACACAGAGGTTTTGGCTGTAGTGGGCGTGGCCAACTCTGAAGCCAGCCAGAACTCTGTTCCTGTGCATTCCTACTCAAAAATAGCCCTGGTGCTAAACACTTCACTCCCACAAGAGCGATCTGTCTGAAGGCAATGAACAGTGCCTGGCACAAGCAGAACACACTACATATCAAAGGAATGCCTCCACAATGGATGAAGAAAAGTGCAAGCAAAAACGATACTGATCCAAGTATATATGTGCACTTCTAACTAATTTGGGATTAAAGCAATGAATGAAAAAGTGATTCAAACAGGGTTTTTTTAGATCGTCTGAGACAGCCAAGTTGCATAGAGCACTTCTTCATTCATGAATAGAAAGCAATTGTGATTTGGATCTTGTCTGTCAACAACCTTAATTTTTTTTTTTCCAATTTAAAATCAGGAGTATTTCCCTGGAATGATTTCGTCTATATTTTGTTTATATCTTCTCCCTTCAGGGTCTTGTGTTTTCCCCTCTTTTGTGATGACAGTTCATTTTGAATAATTAAGAATGAAGCTATCACCTCATCACTGGGGTGACAATGTTCATTTTATGACTTTCCACACAAGATTACTGGGCACTTCTCAATTGTCAATCCTACCAGCCACCAGATCATTCCAGGGTCAGCCTTGGCCTATGTTTGGACCACCCAGGAATACCAGGGTAGCAACGCAGAGGCAGGCAATGGCAGACCACCTCTAAACACCCCTTGCCTTGAAAACCCCATGGTGGCACCATAAGTGACTTAATGTAAAAAAAAAAAATCATAACATTTTAAAAAATGCCCAACCCAAAAACTATGTAGTTGAATGTAAGCTGAATTGAGAGAACTTGAACTTTATTCTAAGAGAAGTTGCATTTGGTTGCTTCTGAATATCATGCCCTGTATAGCCACTTGTGTGAATTTTTCCTCCCAAACATTATCCCAGCATTTTTTATCCTGACCTGACCTGTGTGATAAAATACGTATTTGCTGTGCTTCTCATACGTCTTTTGCACTTTTTTTAGTGACAGCGATGAAAAGCCGCTCAAAGGAAGCCTGCGGTCTCTTGACACGGACATTAAAACTGCCGAGAGCGCTGATAGTTTGGTAGAATATGGAGAAGGAGACCACAGAATGTTCAATGAAGACGGTTCATTTATTGGCGCTTACACCGGATGTAAGGAAAAGGCTTCGGTCGAAAGCATTGGCAGTTCTACAGCAACCTTTCCTTTCCATGCATAAAATATTTGCATGAATGATTCATTTCCAATCACCATATTTATCTTTGCTAGCCATCCAATATCATCCAAGGCAGACACAGGCTGCAGAAAGTTCAGTGTCTCAGCATCCAGCCTCGATAGGAGTAGGTGGCTGACTTCAATATTTTTTTTTCTTCGAACTCTCTCTCTCCTGATGACATGGGCATTTTCGTTCCATTAAAATATGACACATAGCTACAATCTGTAAACCGTGCACCACTCAGTCTGACCAAAACCAGAGCTATTTCAGTGTTATATATGTATATAGGGATCAGCGACCCTCCGTGTTTCTATCAACCCAATCCTGTTGATGTGTGTAGCTGCGACAGCACATCCAACTGCTTATCATAAAACGGTTGCTATGATATCTTTGGCTTGGAAAGTAGGACATGCATGTCCTGCTGTGCTGTCTAACAGTTGTAATCCCATTATGAAAAGTGACTGCCAAATATTGGATGCGTGGCATCGTGCTGACACAGCTGAAGAGGCGGTGGCTAGGGCGCTTTGGGTGGTCTCTCTAGCCACCCTTTCCTCTTCCACATCTTCTTTGCTACTCAGTTTTGTCAGTCAGGTGTGTGCTAAGCCAGCACACCACAACTGCCAATGACAGTAACAGGTGGTGTAGCAACATTTACCCTGAAGTTGCCAGTGTAACCTCTTACATCAGGGACACCTGCAGCAGCACAGTGTATTCTACATAATCAGCACTTTGGGGCAAATAGTATTGGGCCTTAAATTAGAGTTTTGTCTTTCCCATAACTCTGTTCTTCTGTAGACGCACTTCAAACCCCATTGCCTAATATGTCATAAAGAAAGTATTACACAGTTCAGACTTCGACTGGAGAAAGCGACAGTTAATTCAGAAATGAAATGTTACACTGTAAAACTAACAGAGAAATACACCCTGTGCTATCTATTATTTAATGTCACCAAGAAACTGCCCAATCCAGTTTAGAGTTTGCACTGTGTGCTGACGGCTGGGGCTTAGAAGAGCAAACTGCTGTGTCTGACAACAAGATGCTTTCTGTTTATAGAAGCATCAGGTTGAACATTTTCTCTTTCACCCACTAGCTGGCACTCTTTCTTTATTCAATCAGCTGCAATAACTTTCTTTTGGTTGTAGAAAATATCAGCTCCATCCAAAATCCTTGTTTACGAGTCCAAGTAGAGATTCTCACTCATTCTGTTACCACCTCCGTAAAAGCTGTCTTTTTAGGCAAGCTGGGTTGATCGGCATCCCTATTTGTATATTTGTATGCCTACATACCTTTTGTTTCCCTGTGTGAATTTTTGTACATATTATGTTTATATTGATACAATCAGAGCAAGATACATCAGTTGTATTCTTCAGCAACACACAATAGTAGCAGAGGGTACATTAGCTGGCCGCAACTGAGTTGCTCTTATCAAGCTGAGTGTGTGAATAAGACTCTTTCTTTCCCATACAAACTATATTGAAATATTTCTTCTGTGTTGAATTCCCCCCCCCCCCCCCCCCCCCCCATTTTAAAGAACTTTCTTCAAAATCCCTAGCCATTAATATTTTCAAATTAATTTAAGACTCAAACTATGTTCTGTTGATTCAAAACAAACATCATTATTGAACAGGGTATATATGTATCAGAATTATTTCTTTGGGCATGTAAAGCAACTATTACCCAGAACTAAAACTATTTGTGTAAGTGATACACAAAGGTGGTCATGTTAATTACAATTATATTGGAGACTGTTGCATGAAAAATTACTCCAGGCATGACTTAATCTTTGCATTCTATGTGAACATGTCTTTAGTTTGTTACTTAGCCTTATCCCATATTATCTGTTAGGCTTTTTATGATACATATGGCTACATCTGGAATGTGTATATATTCTGAGCGTGCATCAATATTACAGTACTTAGGTCTCTTGTAAGTTGATTATGGAGTCAGTTCGCCAAGCACTGTGGAAGAGCCTCTTCTTTGCATGCGGAAAGTCTCAGGTTCAATCCCCAGCATCTCCAGTTAAAAGGACCAGGCAGTGGATTATGTGAAAGACCTCTGCCTGGGAACCCAAAGAGCTGCTGCCAGTCTGAGTAGACACTATTGACCTTGGTAAACCAATGGTCTGATTCAGTATAAGGCAGCTTCATGTGCATGTGTATGGTCAGGGACCAAGCTTCAGCAATTATGTCACTGGACTCCGAGTTAGTTTAAGAAGAATGTTTCCAGAGAAGGTTTATCAAGGAGAAGCTACTAAGGGCCCTCATCATAATCCATTTATGCTGAACTCTTTGCAATGTTTATACTATTGGCAGAGCTTCTAATAAGTATGGGCTGTGTGATTTGTACCACTTTGCAAATCTTCATCATGGTTTCCGCCCTTCCCAATGTCCCTAAACTGTAGAAAGGTCCAGCCAATGTTCTTGCTACTAGCATAGCAAAGAATTTTCAACACATTTGAAGAGGTATACTAAACCCTTGTATACTAAACCCTTTCTGCATATCTGTTATGTGTTCAAATACATTCAATGGCTTATGTGAGAATTTCTGGGTAGGGGCCTGCAGACATCAAGACTACAGCCTGGTGCAATAAAGAAAGATCAGATTCTGAAGGTGATTAACATACATGAATCTAGCAAGGTCAGATATGATGAGCCTTATCTGAAATGCTGGATCCTCAGATTTGCCAAGCAACGATTATGAAACTTTATGAAATACAGTTCTAATAATTTGATGTGAAAATGTTGATCTTGTCTTTCTACATTAGTATTACCTAAAAGACAGAGAAATCCCCAACTTCTTGTAGAAAGATAGTTTTGCAATGTATCTCTTATTTATCAGTTGAAAACCTGGCATCCAGAAAAGGAATTTCTTTCCCCCAGTGGATGATATCCAGTACAGCAGTAGCAGTTGAATCTAGGGCTGCCAACCCCCCCGGTAGGGCGGAATTCCCCCCGCCCCGGAGGCCCGTTACCCGACGCCGGGGAATCCGGGCCCGGGGGGAACTCCGCCCCGGCGTGCGTGTCACCGGAAGTGACGTCGCACGCTGGGGGCGGGGCCACGCCATTTGAGGGGAAAACAAAGAGTTTTCCCCTCAAATGGCAGCCATTTGAGGGGAAAACTCTTTGTTTTCCCCTCAAATGGCGTGGCCCGAATCAGATACAAAAATTGGCAAGTGCAGCAATTTGTTGCCACATTACCACTATCAGAGATGCATTTGGAGGCAAAATGTTATGTGTCTTCTCTAGAGCAGATAAAGGGCATTCAGTGCACTTCCTTGTACACAGTGTATAATCTCAGAACTGGGAAATACCCTGTTACAGTCCTAATCCACAAATTCTTAAAGTGTGAAATTGACCTTCCTAAGGAAGCTCAAAAACTTGTCATGGAAGGGACATAGGTGGTTTTTTTTATCCCTTTCATACCAGATTTTGCAACATACTAATTGTAAGGCCACAAGGCCTGATGCCAGCTAACCCCATCTGTCTGTAGGACAAACACATATTTTAATGGATTTCTTGGGAGATCAGTGTTCCTTAAGTCATGCTATGATTTTACACTGTGCTGTTCTCTACCCCACAAGACATATTTTCCAAGATGTCTGCTTGTGTCTCAGATCAGTTCTGTAGGAATACTGTATAAGTCTTGGTCTAGACAAGCCAAGTTGCCACATGGTAAGATCAATACCAATTCAACTTGCGGGAATGCATGATCTACCTGCCATCTATCTATAAAGTTAATTTGTCTGCACATTAAGGGGAAAAAAACAATCCTACGGGGAATATTGAAAAACGCAGCCTTTCTGCTACAGACTGACATGGTGCAGCCCAGGAATAGTTTTACAATGTGATAGCTTACCTGTCTCACTCAGGTCCACATTAAAGAAAACTTGGATTATTTGAGGTTTTGTTATCTGACATACTAATATAACCTCAAGTATAGACACACCCACTCATGTCCAGAAGCAAAGTACTCTATCCCTAAGCCAGATTCCTTTTCTTGAAAAGGTGTTTAAAAAAGTCTACTGCTACACGAGGGAAGAAGAGGTTTGAAAACATCAGCTCAACTAATACACATGAAATGGCAGCATATACAAGTCTTGAAAATGCCTATAGCACTTCTGTTATATCTCTTTCATTGCCTATTTTTCATATAAATGCTTTGATTATCTATTATTACAGCTTCCCTGGGAAAAAAATTGTCTCAATATGACTGTTCTGTTATACCTCAACATTTAAAAAAAATGCCAAAAAGAGGTACACTATGAAAAAACTGTGTTGACTTTAAAAGTTTGTATTGATTGAATATATTTTAAAAGTATAAAATTTTTAAATAGGGTAGCCACCATTACCCCTCCCATAAGAGTTTCTAAATGCTTTTTAATACAATACTAAGCTTCTGAACATTCCTTCCAAAGCAGTTAGTGCCATTCTATTGAAAGAGGTCTTGATATGGAAAGCAAACATTGCTATTTTATATTATGAAGTTATTTCAACTTTTATGTCTTTGATAACATTAGGGGTTGAGGGTGTGAGAGTATAGTAAAATGCTCATGGGCTGGATCCAGCTGGCTTTTTCACTCAATTCCTCTCCTTACCACAGCTACCATTCCACATGACTTGTCCATGATCCTCAGCATAGCATTTTGGGGTGGTCAAAGGGGACCTCTCACTCGTTTTTTTACCAGCTGAAAAGCTGACTGGATCTAAGCCAATATTTTTAACTTGATCCAATGGGTATTTTACCACACAAATTTTTTTTTTAAAGCTTCTGGCCAGGCCATTTCCTGTTATGCTGCAGTTTGTTTTGATGATCTCTAGATATAGAATTATGAGGAGAAATGTCAAAGTGGACATCTGTATCCAGATACAACTGGAAGGAGCAAACAGTGAGTCTTGTGATGATGGCAGCTGGAAACACTGCTACAATCATAGTTACAATGCTAATCACTGCTGTCTATGTCCATCTTAGCTCAGTTCACACTGATGTCTGATACTTTGGAATAGTTTTGAGGCATTGGATGAAGGATAAAAGTCATCATGCCAACAGGTCCTAAAAATAGCAACCATGAGGTAAAATGACAGGTCCTTTATACATTGCCAGCTGGTAAAAAGATAAGAAACAAAGGGGAAGGTAAGCTGTGCTTTAGTTCACTAGTAGGTCTCCATCTACTACCATGGAATGCCACTGTGTTGAAGTATCATGAGAAGCATAGAGGCTACTAGTTCAGCACTATGCAAGCACACAATTGTATAGCTAGCCTGGTACTCATTCAACAGGTATGCACATATGCAATGCTGAAGTAGCAGTTCTCTTGTCTCTGCTGCCATCTTGGAACATTCACCAATAATGGTCTCAGATCTTGCATCTGCATGTGGTGGTATGCAACACTGGGAACTGGCAATCTACCTGCAAACTACTGCCATTGCTTCCCAGAGGTTTGCACTGGGTCCAGTGATAATTAACTTAATAATAAATGCTGTGAAATCAGTGGCTGAATCTGAAGAAAGCATCAGATTATTCAGGATCTATCCATCAGGAAACAGAAGATGCCCTTACACAAGCAGCCTGATGCTGCATGCAGTCTTCTGCCCTAGGATGAATATCTGCTGCTGTAGACTAAATTTCCCTTCATTTTGAGGGCATGGCAAATATGCCACCAAGTACTGATGATGTTTGAGTTAACTGTCAAACACTAGAAGCTGACATTTAAGCTACCGTTTGCCCTGATGTATTATCATCACCACTCATCACGTGACAATGCATTTAGACAACATATTCACCATGCAAAATTAACTTTGCAAAAATAATTTAATGGGTTGGATCCAGCAGTCTGTCAATGGGCGGTGCTGCTGGTCATGGATCTTCCCTGCTTTCCCCTCCCATCAAAAGTCCAACCCCAGGCAAGTTTATACTCAGGGTTGCAGGACATGTGTGTAGCACTAGTCCTATGAGCTGTGGTAAGAGGGAAGGGGGCAAAAATGGGCCTTCCTGGAACTTCATGGAGGAAGGAGCAATTTCACCCCCTTCATCCTCCTTAATAGAGCCCACCAACCTAGGTATCTGCTAGTCTGTGTAGTTCTCATTAACCCAAGAATTAACTTTCCTGGGGTTGGAAGAGACTGCTTGTGGGCAGGGGAAAGCAGGGTAAATCGGCAGTCTTTGTTCAAGTGGATTTTTGGATCCATTTCACCTCAAAAGTAACAGGAAATTGGCCTTAAGAATCCAAAAAGACTCAACTGCACTTAAAGTGTTTGGGGTGAGCAAATACAGCATGATTACCATCCCTCACTAGATAATGAGATGTAACTTCAACCTTTTGGTGTTACATTATATTTATAAGGATTGCACCGAAAGCATTTGGGCAAGGGTAATCCCAATAAAATCAATTTGATAATATATTGAATATTTTAAAGATTTTTCAACACACAATTTGTTTTCCAGCTCTTTTCCATGTGATATTGTCCCAGGTTTCTGGGAGGTTGTATACAATGCATGATACTGATAAACCATTTTTGAGTTACAACTTTTCCTCTGACCTAGCAAAAAAAGCAAGGTCATGGAAATTAGACCATGCAACTTTGGTTTGTTTCAGAATATAAATAATCTTTAAAATCTGAATCGAATATTCAAAGTCTTAAATATCACCACATGTTTACATGTCAACCCATCCCAATCATATGAAGTCTCCAAATTTATAATCTTCTGTGTTTGTTTGTTTGGCTTTTGCACAGTATGGGTCCAAGCCAAAGCATAGACTTTTTAAGAAAAACAAAATGTTATTACATGAGAAAAGATGGAGACATGACTGCTATGTTCATACTGTTACTTTTTGAAATCAACGTTAGTGGAAATTTATTAAGGCCTAGATAAATGTGTTTGTATTGTAGTTGCTGTTTGTATCATGCCTATGTATATGTATGGTTTTTAAAAAATATTTTCATTCTACATGAATTTCAACTTTGCTAATAAAAGTTTGACTTGATGTACTCATCAGAATCCTAAACTGAGATCAGAGAATGGTTTGATACTTCTCAGAATATGAAACATGATAAAGACAGTACTCTGGCTGCTGGTTCTTGGCACTTCCAGAATAGACTTGTAGAGGTTGGTATGCCTGGCTTTGAAAGTCTGTGACCTGGAATTACTATGTGGGTTGTTACATCCATACCTCTGAAAATTCAAAATAATACTTTTATACCAATTTGAGCACAATGCCTTTAAAAATCTCTTTCAAAATTGTTTCCTGGGAGTTTCCCATTTGTGATCCTTTACAGATCTTTGCAGAAAATCATTGTAGGTTATGGTCCAATGGTATAGTTGAGGAAACAAAAGTTTCACTTCTGTATGAGATGGCATAGGAATCCTAGATATGCCACTCTGACTTCTATGGATAAAAATGAGGTATAAATGAAATAAGCGTGGGTATGCTCTGATTTCAAAAGAAGACATTATTGGTCATGTTTCTAACTACCATAATGTTTAAGAGACTCTTGATACCCAGAGACACCATGGATACGTGCCTTCAAAGCAGCAGGTGCTGAAGCTTGATCACTGAAAAGGCTTGGAGAATTCAGAGTCATAGGTCATATCCATACCATTCAAACTTGATGCTAGTTATTTCTCCCAAAGTATCCTCCCTTTTTATATTGTGTTATAAAACCTGTAAAAAGTAGTCTATACTCAGGTCATCCTAGAATACTGTCTAGGAGAACTGAATTGATTAAACACAATAGCCATGCTAACATCATTACTAGAATCTTGTCCTATAGGGTTTCAGCAGCAAATGTCTACATTTCACTTTCCATTTTAATATCTGTTCTTCTATGATACTAGCAAAATACCACAAATTTACTCATAAGGTAAATATAATATGCTTCCCCCCAAAAAAAACCATACTCAAAGTTCCCTCCAAAGCTCAGTGTGATATCAAAGTCATGGCCCAAACTTCCCCTCAATCAAGGTAAGGAAGAGAATTGTACTGACCAGATTTTGGGGGATCTACTAAGGTCAGACAAAATCTGTGTATTATTTGCAATAAGAAACAGATATCAGCTTTCTAGTTTTGTTTTGTTTTAACCAAAACTTCTAGGCATCAAAGCTATACAAACTATCTTGTAGATATGTGAGCAGTACCTGATGAAATCTCAGAAATCAAAGAGAGAGAGAGAGAGGATTCCAGTGGTCTGGGTCAGGGTAGGGATGTCAACCTCCAGGTGGGACTACATCAAAGGCTCCTGAGTAAGTTCAATAGTCACAGGATAAAAGGACAAGTCCTTTTGTGGATCAAAAATGGCTAATTAATAGGAAACAGAGAGTGAGTATAAATGGGCAATTTTCTCAGTGGAGGGTGGTAAGCAGTGGGGTACTGCAGGGATCAGTACTCGATCCGATTGTTTTTAACTTCTTTATTAATGATTTGGATTTGGGAGTAAGCAGTGAAGTGGTTACATTTGCAGATGATACGAAGTTGTTCAGGGTGGTGACAACCAGGGAGGATTGTGAGGCACTCCAAAGGGATCTGTCAAGGATGGGCGAGTGGGCATCAACGTGGTCAAGTGCAAAGTGATGCACATTGGAGCAAAAAAATCCTAACTATAAATACACGTTGATGGGGTCTGAACTGGCAGAGACTGACCAAGAGAGAGATCTTGGACTCGTAGTAGATAACTCAATGAAAAGGTCAAGACAGTGTGTGACTGCAATAAAAAAGGCCAATGCTATGCTGGGGATTATTAGGAAGGGAACTGAAAACAAATCAGCCAGTATCATAATGCCCCAGTATAAATCAATGGTACGTCCTCATTTGGAGTACTGTGTACAGTTCTGGTCACCACACCTCAAAAAGGATATTATAGCATTGGAAAAAGTGCAGAAAAGGGCAACTAGAATGATAAAAGGGTTGGAACACTTTCCCTATGAAGAAAGGTTAAAGCGCATGGGGCTCTTTAGCTTTGAGAAACGATGGCTGAGGGGTGAGATGATCGAGGTTTATAAGATTATACATGGGATAGAGCAGGTAGAGAAAGAAGTGCTTTTCTCCCTTTCTCACAATACAAGAACTCATGGGCACTCAATGAAATTGCTGAGCGGTCGGGTTAGAACAGATAAAAGGAAGTACTTCTTCTCCCAAAGAGTGATTAACGCATGGAATTCAGTGCCACAGGAGGTGGTGGCAGCTACAAGCATGGGCAGCTTCAAGAGGGAACTGGAAAAACATATGGAACAGAGGTCCATCAGTGGCTATTAGCCACAAGGTATAGATAGGAACTCAGGCTGGGGCAGGTGATGCACTGTATTCTTGGTGCTTGGGGGGGAGGCAACAGTGGGAGGACTTCTAGTGTCCTGGCCCCACTACTGGACTTCCTGATGGCACCTGATATTTTTGGCCACTGTGTGACAGAGTGTTGGACTAGATGGGCCATTGGCCTGATCCAACATTGGTTTCTTTTATGTTCTTATGACCTGAGGATCCCCCGGAATTACAGCTCCTCTTCAGACCAAAGAAATCAGTTCCACTGGAGAAAATGGATGCTTTGAAGGGTGGACAGTATGGCATTGTACTCCACTGAGTTTCCTGTCCTCCCCAGGCTCCACCCCTAAATCTCCAGGAATTTCACATTCTGTATCTGGCAAACCTACCCCCCCCCCATCTTCCACCCATGACCAGGGGACACCTGGCAACCCTATTCAAGGGTTTGATGTAAATGAATAGCTCTTTGCCCTTCCCTGTAATTGTCAGGAAGAGAATCCATGAATAGGGATGGGCATGAACCGAACCACAAAGCAAATTTCATCAGGGCAAATTTTGCCCTCTTTGTGGTACATGAACCAAAGTTCATGATGGGTCTACCATCATGGATTTCCATGAACTTTTAAAGTGGTTCATGGATAGAGCAGAAAGCAGGGGTTTAAAGGGACTCTGTCTCTTTAACCCCCTGCTTTCTATTCCTTGTGAAAGCTGCACAAACAGCTGAGTGGTGGGGAGACACTCCCTGCCACACATCTATTTTTCAGGCTGTCTTGTGCAGTCCCTTTTGATTTAAAAGGGACTGCACAAAACAGTCCAAAATGTTTGAGTGGTAGGGAGGTGCTCCTTGATGCTCAGCTATTTCAGCCTCTCTTGTGCAGTCCCTTTAAACTCTAAAGGGACAGCACAAGTCAGCCCAAAAAGCAGCTGAGTAGCGGGGAGCACCTCCCCACCACTCAGCTGTTTTCTGAGTTGTCTGCTACAGTCCCTTTAAAGGGAATGTACAAGACAGTGTGAAACAGCTGTTTTTCAGGCTTGTTTTTGAGCTGTCTTCTGCAGTCCTTTTAAAGTTTAAAGGGACTATACAGGACAGTCTGAAACAGCTGGGTTTTGTAGCTTTCTGCAAATCCAGCTGGGTTTTTTTAGCTTTCTGCAAATCCAGCTGGTTTTTTTAGCTTTCTGCAAATCCAGCTGGTTTTTTTAGCTTTCTGCAAATCCTGCTGGTTTTTTTAGCTTTCTGCAAATCCAGTTTAAAAGGACTGTGATCCCTTTCAACAAGGTTTGCAAGGCCATGAAACACACACCAGTTCAGTTCATGAACAAACCACAAACTGGTTCAGTTCACAAATAAACCACGAACTGGTCAGTTCATGAATGAACCTCCCAGTTCAAACTGGAACGAACCATGTATCAACACAAACTGCATTTTTCCAGTTCATGCCCATCCCTATCCATGATGCAAACATTTCTGAATTATGATGGTTAGCAAACATCATGTAAGTGACAAGTTTAATCTTTTCTTAGTATAGAATTTGGGTGAAGAATTTTGATTCTGCCCTTTCTGTCATTTCTTCTCCAGTATCCATGATGCCAGCTGGGAAATGGACAAAGCCTAGCACCATAACCCCACATTATACATTGTATTAAACTAGATGTTACAAGTAGGAGAGGGAATGGCCACAGAGTGGCAGCAGTTCTATGTCTCTTGTACTGTCTAGTTCCCTTTCCCCTGTGCAGACAACCAGCGAGTGAGTTCTTCATGCAGACAAAAAGATGCGACACCCCCCCCCTTAATAGTTCACCACAGGGGAAGAAGAGACAATACATCCCCGCTGTTTTGACCCCCAAAATCTCCATTTCGTTTTGTTTCTCCCAATTCTTTATTTTCTGTTTCTTTTAACCATTTTTCCCTATAAAATGTGTTAATTTTTCAACATTGTCAACAAATCAGCATTACACATAATCCAGATGTTATATATATAAGCACCATATCTTGGGTTGGATCCAGTGTGAAGACTGCGCAAGGATCTCAGATCTTCCTGACCTTCCTCTCTGCTCAGAAGTTTCTACAATTACAGGGTCAAGACAGCCAGTGTCTGGGGGTAGCAGCTGATTCAGTGAATGAAGAATGATTCTTTGGTTAGCCCACCATCTTTTACTGCCCAGAAGTTTTTGTTTTGTTTTTTACAATCACTGCAGGTTTTTTCCCAGTTTTCTGGAACCCACAATGTGTAATAACCTCCTGGGTATGGAGGCTGCGGTATGTGTGGGAGGTGAAATCTCTTCCATCTTCCGTTCCATGATAGAAATTGTCCAAATCACACAAGTTACCCTAGAAAAGCAAAAAGCAGAGAAACAAAAATGTTGACAACCATATAAATAGGGTTTTTTAAAAAAATAGGAAAGATTCCTGTAATGTATTGAAACGATTACATGAATCACCTCATAGGACTCCCATGTTAAGCTTCGAGCCAGACCAGGGCTCCTCTGAGCGAACTTCCTATTGGTCGCTTCGTAACAGCGACCAATCAGAACGATACCATTCCCTAGAAGGGAAAGACTCCCATTGGTCCTTATTCAAGCAATCTCATTGGTTGTTAAATGTAAATAGGCGTGGCTACATTAGCCCGGTTATGTTTAAAAGGAGCATAAGCTCCCACTGTTTTCTGTTCTGGTTTCTTACTGAGTTGAGTGCTTGTTCGTTACTTCCAATAAAGCTGAATCACTTGCTGAATCACTCTAAGAGTCCTTTGTTAGTGCGATCTAACAATTGGCGACGAGGATGGGATGTTAGAGCAGGTAGGCAGCCCTCCGGACATCCACACTTCGGACTCGGAAGAAAGCGAGCAGAGCACAGCAGCCGATCCGGCGGAGGCGCCACCAGCTCCGGTGCCCAAGTCTCCCCCGATGGCTGGAAGCCAGAAGTTCGAGTGCTTCGAACCCTCCTCAGAAGACTGGGACTCCTACCTGTCCAGGTTCGAGTTCCATCTGGAGACACACGACATTACAGACGAGGCCAAGAAACGGGCGTGCCTCCTGAGTTCCTGCGGGAAGGGGACCTTCGACATAGCCAGGTCGTTGGTGGCCCCAACTGATATAAAGACTGTCACCTACGCTGACATCACGGAGAAGCTTAAGGCTCACTATTCTCCACAACCGTCGGAGATCGCCTGCCGGCACGCTTTTTACAAGCGGAACCAGGCCGGAGGCGAGACCATCGCAGATTTCGTGGCGGCCCTTCGCAAAGCCGCACGGCCATGTAATTTCCACAACGTGGAGGAAGCCCTCAGAGACCGTCTCGTCTGCGGTCTCAAAGATGAAAGGCTGCAACAGAGGCTGTTCGCCCGCACCACCCTGACCTGGGCAGTGGCCTACGAAGAGGCCGTGGCCGCGGAAGCAGCGGAGAAGTCCACGAAGGAGGTCCGCCAGCGGGTGGCAGAGCCCAGTATACACGCTCAACGAGACAGCGAGGGCGAAGACGCGGATGATGACGTCAACGCGGTTCGAGGCAAGCGGACCCCAGCGAAGACTACCAACGTCAAGCCTTGCTCCGGTTGTGGCGGGAAGCACCAGCGCGACTCCTGTTGGGCTCGTGATGTCGACTGCAGAGCGTGTGGGCGGCGTGGTCATCTGGCCAGAGTCTGCAGATCAGCGAAGAAGGATCCCTCAACTAACAACCGGTCAGCGCAGAGGGGCACTCCAGTCAGCACCCAAGGCAAGACCCGTTCCTCAGCATCGGAAGCAAGCTGCCAGTTGACGGCGACCTTGTCGAGCGCATCGGCCGTAAATCGCACCAGCAGCCAGGGCAAGATCACCGTGACTCCACTCCTCGACGGCCGACCCTGTACAATGGAGGTGGACTCAGGATCGTCCGTGACGGTGATTTCTGCCGCGTCCTGGCGCCAGTTGTTCCCGAACCGAAGCCGGCGGCGGCTCCAGCCTGCGGGAACCAGAGTGTCCGACTTCCAGGGCAACCGAATTCCCTTGGCCGGACGGGACTCTGTTACTGTTGAGTATAAGGGGAAATGTGTTAAACTGTCATTCCTGATTGCAGAGGGAGACCGGGTTAACCTGCTAGGGTTAGATTGGTTTGAGCCATTGGGCATTGGTATTTCTGGGATTAACAGGATGTCTGAAAATAAATGGGGCATGCTGTACGACCTGTTCCCTGATGTATTTGCCGAAGGGTTGGGGAGGTACAAGGGCCCCCCGGTTGCGTTTGACTTAGATCCGTCAGTCAAACCTATTAGGTTGAAGTATCGGAAAGTACCTGTGTCTCTCAAACATAAGGTGGAAAAAGAGATTGACAAACTAGTTGAGCAAGGGGTTTTAGAGCCAGTACCATACAGCAAATGGGAGACCCCGATCGTAACCCCTGTCAAATCAGATGGGTCCATACGACTATGCGCCGATTACAAATGTACGATTAACAAGGCGCTGCAGCAACATTCGTACCCGGTCCCGGTAATAAGCCACATTTTGGCTTCCCTGGGGGGTGGCAAGATTTTCGCCAAATTTGACCTGGCCCAGGCATACCAGCAGTTGCCTGTCACCCCGGAGGCTGCCGAGGCCCAAACAATTGTAACCCACCAAGGGGCTTTTAAAGTGAACAGGCTGCAATTCGGGGTCAACGTAGCACCTGGGATTTTTCAGGGCCTCATGGAACGTCTACTAAGGGGGGTACCTGGCACAGTGCCCTATTTTGACGACGTGCTGATTGCGGGCGGGTCTGAACAGGAACTACTGGACCGGGTTAAAGAGGTCCTCAGGCGTTTTCAAAATGCCGGTCTCAGAGTTAAGCGCTCAAAATGCACGCTCGGGGTGGAAAGTGTGGACTTCCTGGGGTTTCGCATTGACGCAGAGGGAGTCCACCCCACGGATGAGAAGGTATCTGCAATCCAAAACGCCCCCAGGCCGGTGAGTAAGAAGGAGCTCCAATCCTTTTTAGGACTCCTGAATTTTTATCATGCGTTTTTACCGCATAAGGCATCAGTGGCGGCCCCTTTGCACGCGCTTTTGCACAAGGAGGCAAAATGGAAGTGGGGGCAGGCCGAGGAAAAGGCTTTTGTGGGAGTCAAGGAGCTGCTGACATCTAATGCCGTACTCACGCATTATGATGAACACAAGCTCCTGGTGTTAGCTGCTGACGCTTCACCTTTTGGAGTAGGCGCAGTTTTAAGCCATCTGATGCCTGATGGGAGCGAAGCGCCTATCGCTTTTTATTCTAGATCACTATCTGCGGCAGAGCGGAACTATGCCCAGATAGACAAGGAGGGTCTGGCGTTGGTAGCGGCTGTCAAAAAGTTCCATGATTTTATTTTTGGCAGACGATTTTTGCTGGTCACTGACCACAAGCCGCTACTGGGGATTTTTGCGCCCGATAAGCAATTGCCAAACATCATGTCCCCACGCATGCTTAGATGGGCGATATTTTTGCAGGCTTATGATTTTGACTTAGAGCACCGGCCTGGGAAAGCGATTGGGCATGCGGATGCCCTCAGCCGGTGCCCGGTGCCGGACATTGGCGCAGACCCTGCCCCCGCCTGTGAGGTCTTGGCAATTGAGGAGCTTCCTCGACCCCCGGTATCATCCAGGGACATTGCAGCACACACGGCCAAGGATAGCGTGCTGTCCCGAGTATTAAACTGGGTTTGGAGGGGGTGGCCGGTTGGAAGCGTTGAACCGGAGTTCGGCCCTTACAAAAGCCGTCAAAATGAACTATCCATTTCTAAGGGCTGTGTATTATGGGGGAACAGGGTGGTGGTTCCTGACAAACTCAGGACGAGAGTGTTAGAGTCGCTGCACGAGGGTCACCCCGGTATGGTACACACCAAAGCGTTGGCCAGAGGGTATGTCTGGTGGCCGGGGCTGGACAAAGAGATCGAAGAATGGGTACGAGGGTGTCCCAAATGCCAGCAAGTCAGACCCGATCCCCCACAAGCTACACCCCAAGGCTGGGAGTCATCTGGTAAACCCTGGGCCAGATTGCATATAGATTTTGCTGGCCCTCTCCAAGGGCAAATGTTCCTAATTGTGGTGGACGCTATGTCCAAATGGCTGGAGGTCGTGCATATGAAATCGACCACATCACTTGCTGTGATCCATGCGCTCCGCCGACTTTTTGCCACCCACGGGTTGCCTGACGTCATCGTCAGTGACAACGGGCCTCAATTTGTGTCTGAGGAATTTAGGCTCTTCCTCACGAGTAATGGCATACGCCAAATGACTTCGGCCCCTTTCCATCCGGCATCTAATGGCCAAGCCGAACGGATGGTCAGGACGGCCAAAGAGGCCCTGGGTAAAATGGACGAAGGGGACTGGAGCCAGAGGCTGGGCTCCTTTCTTTTGCTGCAGCACACCACCCCCTGTAGTGCTACAGGCCGTAGTCCGGCCGAATTGTTAATGGGGCGGAGACTCACGACCCGTTTGAACCGAATGCACCCAGACCTCACTGAAGAGCAATCCGAGCGTACCACGGCGCAACCGAAGGTGCGCATGTTTGAAAAAGGGGACAAGGTTTTCGCACGAAATTATGCAAACGGGCACTTATGGCTTCCTGGGGTTATATCCGACTCTGTGGGTACTCGAATGTATGTGGTGCAGTTAGCTGACGGTCGAATATGGCGGCGCCACATAGATCAGTTAAGGAGACGTTGGGCTAGGGACAGCGCTGACTCTCCGACGGCTGAATCCCCTGATGTCGAGTGGACACCCCCAGAGCAGGCGGTGAGTACCGAAAGGCCCGGTACTGTCCCCGAGTCAGGGCAGAACCCTGTGTGCGGGGCTGAAATCCCAGTAGAGTTGGTGCCTGAACCAGGCTGTAGTGAACCCCACAGTGACTCACAACCTTGTGTGCCCATAGAGCCTGCACCGCTTCGCAGGTCTCAGCGTACGCGGCAGATGCCGACTTATCTAAAAGACTACGAGTGTAATAAGGTATTTTGGAACAGTTAATGTACAACAGCATGACGTGAATGTATGTAAATAATAAAACAACTGGGATGATGACTTAACTTAGGGGGGAGGAATTGTAATGTATTGAAACGATTACATGAATCACCTCATAGGACTCCCATGTTAAGCTTCGAGCCAGACCAGGGCTCCTCTGAGCGAACTTCCTATTGGTCGCTTCGTAACAGCGACCAATCAGAACGATACCATTCCCTAGGAGGGAAAGACTCCCATTGGTCCTTATTCAAGCAATCTCATTGGTTGTTAAATGTAAATAGGCGTGGCTACATTAGCCCGGTTATGTTTAAAAGGAGCATAAGCTCCCACTGTTTTCTGTTCTGGTTTCTTACTGAGTTGAGTGCTTGTTCGTTACTTCCAATAAAGCTGAATCACTTGCTGAATCACTCTAAGAGTCCTTTGTTAGTGCGATCTAACAATTCCCTCATCCCTACCACGTGGGATAAACAGGCCTATAAAATCTGATCAAACAGACAATTGTGCTTTAAAGACAATCATAAAATGCATTTTATTAATAGAAAAGAGAAGACTGTTCCATTTGATTTCCCACAAAAGTTAGCACCTTTAGCTCAGTCCTCATTTTGTCCATGTGTTGCTTTTCATATGTATTATTAACTTGTTCATTTGTGCTATCAGCTTATTCAATATATTAAAACAAAACTCCCAACAGCTATGTAGTTAACATTTTTGACAGCTTTACCTGCAGAAACAAATGTACTTCAGAATGGCACTGACTTTCCACAGAGGCCTCAAGGACACTTGGAATTTTACCATTACCATATATATTCATAATATAACGAGATTTCTATTTTTATTCAATATCACAGTGAAGAGGAAAAAACTCACAATCATGTGCTCCACTGGACTGAGAATAAAGATGATACTGTGATCCTAAGATACAAAAGCTACCAGTGCAGATTCATGGTAATATCACATGCTCCATGACTTACTAACCAATGAAAGTAAAAAACAGAGGTGAAATCCTTCTAACTCAGCAATGCAGTCTGGAAGCTTAAGAATCAATCTAAGTTCCCTAGAATGGGTGCAATGAGGCATCTTACCTTCTTTGCCTACAACAGAACCCAGTCTTTCTGTTGGCACCAGTACCATTCTTGTATAAATCTGTGGCTTGGATCCCACAGTAAATCTTCACTGATAGAAATCATAAGGGAAGTGGCACTTCCTTGCCTTCTGATCCTGGTGCTGTCCTAAATGCCCAAGAACAGTAGAGCTCCATTGTGCAGTGCCCCTGCTACCCTTACCAGAGATTTACCACAGGACCCAACCCAGTATGGTGTAACACCAAGAGGGGGCAAAGTGGTGTATGCACACAGGAGACCTTACATTGTCAAGAAATTTCTGGACTGAGTCTGATACTCCACGATAATTTTTTCAGAACTTTCAAGAGCCAGACAACAGAAAATAATGGACAGGAATGTATACATGTAATGGATAGCTTTAAAGTCTACATTTCCGAATTTCCTTATCTGTAGCACTCAAATACTGTTATCAATGAAAAAGGTCTCCCGTCATGCTAGTGTGGCTGGTATAAGCATGAATGTCTTTTTACAGATGGAAAGTTGCTCACTGCTATTGTCAGTAGCCATGCATTCGAGTAGCGGTGTCCAGGGAATAAAGTCTAACTGGGGGAGTGTTGACCCCTAGATTACACACTCTATGGACTCTAGCATCTTTGATACCTGTATATCTGATTGGGTATGTAAAGCCATATTATCCAAGAGTATTTCTTTTCTTTGGGTTTTTACATCCTGCCTTTCTAATGCATGCATAAGCATCCTAGACGACTAACAACTCTAATCATTAACAAATACATAAGATCAATGGCTCTATAACAAATTGGACTCTATGAGGAATGGATGAAGTGGTCCTTGAAGACAATGACATTTAAAGGGTTCAAGAGAAATCCCAAACATTCCCGGAAAGGGGAGGCCTATGTCCTGCCTGAGGAGACTTCCTCCAAGGGAAAAGCCACTTAAGTTGGTGGAAAGCTCCTTAGGTTTTGCCTCCTGCCTGTGGCAGAATATCTTCTATTGGGTTTTGATCTCAAGGAAAAGAAATTTGAAGCGTAATTGCTTCTCAGGCCTACTAGCAGTAACGTAACACAGAAAGGTGATGGACCAAACATCAGTATAATGCCCAGTCTGTACTACCTTCTGATCTGAAACTGGGCAAGGGAAATACCTTTGACATAGTTCCAGTAAATGATAGCCCCAAAGAGGAGATAACTATGTTTTACCAGAAGATGTAACTTGCATTACCCATTCACACAGCGTAGGGTCTAAATCTTTTGTCTGCTTTCCCAGGTTCTCACTGTCAGAAAGGTTAGTTCTTCTTAGGCCCACAGACTGTGACTCTTTTTCATTCTGCTCCTGTTCTTCTCATTTTCCTCCAAGATGGAACATTCCAAATCTTTATGAAAGTGGGCAGAAAAGAGTGATGCATCTTCTAAAGCAACCTGAAAGATGTCATATTCACATCGTTGGGGAGCTGTGGACCAGTGATCACATGATGGATTATATGTCACTCTCACAACAGGGTGGAATATGTTAGCCTTAGATCTCTGTTGTCTGGATCTAAATAAAGAACTTTATTCTCTCTGTGTTATCATCACACAGCCAGATTGCATGGTCTCGGGTAAAACTGGTGATGTGGTGCGGCAGGACAAAAATACAACACATTTAACTACCTTCTAGTTCTTTTAAAAGAACATTGTACCTTTTCAGCATTCTTCACAAACCTAATCTGTAGATATTTCTACAGTCTGTCTTCGATATTACTTATAACTGGCTTGTGCATTTAAGACCCATTTTCTAAAGTGCTGTTATGTTGTTTTTTCACATCAAGTTGTCATCTATATTGGTAAAATAACTGCAGAGTAAATTTATTAGATGAAAACCAAACCATAACATAATTACGGAGTCAAAGTTCCAGTTACGTCAAGTGACATAGACAGTAGCTCTCACTGCTCGCTAAGATTCGATCCTCTTTAAAGAGACAATAACTAATACCTTCACTCCTAAGTGCATATAATTCAGAAACCATTCCCCCCCATTAACTTCTCATCACTATGGGATCAATTTGTTTTGACCCTTTCACACATAGACAAAGTCACACCCCTGTGCTGCTTATCCAACATGGCTATGGTATGAATTTATCTGTGTATAACTGAAACAGGTGGGTAGGGACAAGCATAAGGCTTTCCAGTTTGATTGGCACCCTCCTTCCCTTTGTGACGATGATGTGCTCATCTCTGTCCCATAGTTGTAGTATTTACATAATATTTTAGCCACTTGGGTCAGCATGGTGGGCAATAGTTCCACAAGTCTCTATGTATTTGAAGAGGGGAATGGATTCCAGTCCATTTCTACCATAAGGTGACTGCAGCCTAATCAGTACTTTTCCAAGAATTATTTCATGGAGATGTTGGTTTTCCATGTCCATTGAGAACTTCCACGATTCTTCTTTTTTATAAACCTGCTTGCTCAGTGGTTTTTTTTTTTTAAATAAATCTGATCCATATCAGCCATCAAACACAAGAGACCCCGTTACTATACTCTAAAACCTTCATTACAATGGATTTTGCATCTAGGCTCATGAAATTCTAGACAATCAGGAGAAACTGATGAGACCATTCATTGGATTGGATACAGATAACTTACTTGCTTGCCAAATTCTGTTCCTTACTACAGCTCTCATCCCACATGTTTTTGCCCATGTAATTCTCATTATCCTCAGCATAACCTTTTGGGGTGATCAAATAAGACTGTTTCACCTATCTTCATGAGCAGGAAAGCCAGATGAATGCATCCCATTGACTCTTGGTTAATATTGTAGGCATGGGAAATTCAAGTAGGAGGTGATGAGGCATGGTACCTGTGAATAGGATCAACCAAAAAAAGCACAAGAAGTGAGTGTTTGTTATGAACATTTCCTCTCTCTAAAAGGAACTTCAACCCTGACCTGGATAGCCTAGACAAGCCCGATGTCATCAGATTTCAGAAGCTATACAAGGTAAGCCCTGCCTAGTATTTGGATAGGAGACCTCCAAGCAATACTAGGGTCGTGACATGGAAGAAGACAGTGGCAAACCACCTCTGTTGGTCTCTTGCCTTGAGAACCCTTTGGGATCTCCATAACTCAGCTGTGACTTGACAACACTTTCCAGAACCAAAAGGAACGTCCACAGGACAAAGTGAAGGTCATGAAAATTGAGAGCAGCACTAATACTTGTGTACTTCTGTTAGCACATTACATCCATTCTCTGAATCCACTTAATATAGACCATTAGCTCGTCATGAAAGCAGCAAAACCAAGCTACTAACATACAAGTCTGAGGTTTCTACATACTTGGAAACTCTCCACATACACAGAAAAAATACGAATCTGCAAAATAGCCAAAGGAAAAGAAACTGAGGATTAAATGCACTGAAGGAGCCTCAAACTGCTGAGTACAGCTGAGATACAGTTAAAGGGGGGAAAGGGTTGGATGGGATTAGCCTGCTGGATCCCCTCAGAGTTTTTAAAATGCTGGAGGCTAAGGTCCTGACAGTGGCGGGGGTCAAATTGCTCCCCTGCTTCCTTGTCGCCCTCCCCCCATAAATAAACAACCTTTGGTTAAATGAGTCGACCATTAAAACAAATGATAATAAAACAAAATTAGGTGGCAATTGTTTATCAAATAAGTACCCAGCTTTTTCTGGAAGCCTACAAAATGACAAATGAGCTATCATTGTAAGTGTTTCCACAAATCCCTTTTGCTACTGTTGGATCCACTATTTCTCTAAGAAAGACCATAACAGTTTGCTTATTGTCTGTCTTTAGGACCCACTGAGTATAAACGAGCCTGCTGTGCCTCCTGAATTGTTTCCTGTTTGAAACAATATGCTCCAATCAATTCTTATTTCATCTCCCTCCTTCGTGTTTCTCTATCCCCAAGGTCCCTCTTGAAGCCTCTTCAGCACTGACGATTAATTTCTTTCTCCTATTGACTCCCCATCAGGAATCCTTCACTTTGTCAGTTCTTTGGTTCCACCAGACACAGCAGGGTCTTCTGCTCTTTGTTTTAACAGCAGGACCCTGTCTTTGCTGTTGTAACCCCCACCCAAAGCTTTCATTACCCAGCAGGCCACTGCTTCATAAATTCCCTATTGTCAAGAGACCCAGGCATGGCAGAAACGGGTAGCTGTTTTGACATTTTGGCATGCCACATTATTCCTCCCATGTATGTTTTCTCTTGCTATGTATTTAAAAAAATTATGAGCCTGTTTCATTGCAGTTGAATTAGGAGTTTTAAAAATAAATTTTTAATGTATGTAATAACCAGGGCCTTGAGATGCAGCCAAGATATGTAGGAGCGCAAACACTGATCAATTTAATTGTTAGATTAATCAACTGAAACTTTAGTTGATTAATCACTGGGGCCAGTCGCATCTGTCTATTTTTAGGGTAATTTCGCTCTAGTGTATTTTTTTGGAATGGAGAATAAAAATTAATCAGCTTTTTTTTTTCCTGAGCAGAAACTTCATTTTTTCCCCTCTTTTTCCCCTCTTTAAGTTAAATTCAGTAGCAAATCCGGAGGCTGCAACTGGTGCAGAATGCTGCAGCCAGGCTGTTAACGGGTCTCTCTAGGAGGGACCATATTCAGCCTGTGCTGAAAGTGCTGCACTGGTTGCCAATAGCGTACCGGATTCGCTTCAAAGTGCTGGTTCTTACCTATAAAGCCCTATATGGTCTGGGTCCAGCCTACCTGAGGGACCGCCTTTCCCCGAATGTTCCCCCAAGAGCGCTACGGTCGGGGGCCCAAAACTTTCTAACCATACCGGGCCCCAAGGAGGCTAAGTTGGTCGTCACGAGGGCTAGGGCTTTCTCGGTGGCGGCCCCTGCCTGGTGGAATGAGCTCCCGGAGGAGATCCGGGCCCTGCGGGATTTGGGGCAATTCCGCAGGGCCTGTAAGATGGAGCTCTTCCACCAGGCTTTCGATTAGGGGCCGCCGCCGCTGCCCCCCCCCCGCTGTATAACATCGATGTGGGGGGGGTGAGGGCCCTAGGAGATTAGGAGGAACATCGGTGGAACATCTGATTATAACATCTTTTATACTATGCCTACGAAGGGATGTTTGATATGTGGTGCCCTCTCTGATGTTGTAGTATGGATGCTGAGTAGTTTGAGCACTTTATTATCTGTTTAGGTTTTTAAATTGTATATGATGGTTTTAAATTGTATTATAGTACTCGATGTTTTATGAGCAAGTTTTTGCTATGTAAGCCGCCCTGAGCCCTATGGGGGAGGGCGGGATATAAATTTAACAAATAAATAAATAAATATAATTCTATATATCTCCATGAAGAATTGACTAGGCTTATTAAACTCTTTTAGCTTCCATTCAAATTTTCCAGATCTTTCTTTCACTCAAGCTGAAACCTCATTTTTTATTTCAAGATTTCAATTCAGTTGAAATTCTCAAGTAATTCTAATTGATCTCTATTGTGATGAGTATACCATGCACATAAAGACACAAGCCTCTGTGCATCAGATGAACATGCAGAGAAAGAACAGGGCATAAGTGTATTGGCCCCATCACACACCTCCATGTGATCACCAGCTTGTAAGCATGACACCTACATTTATCCCCACCTACAGTGGGGGATGCTGGTTTCTAAGCAACAGGAGGAAGCATATACATCAGAGGTGGCCAAATTTGTTTAATGTAAGAGCCACATAGAATAAACATCAGATGTTTGAAAACTGCAAGACATGAACAAACATCACACACGTTTTATTGAAAATATGCAAATTTGCTTTTTATTAACATTAAATGAGACTGCCAAAAATAAAAACAAAAGGGGTAAAACAGATATTGATAATGATATTTATTTGTCCAATGATATTTGCTTGCCAAAGAAAGGAAGGAAGGGAGAAAGAGAGAGAGAAAGAAAGAAGTAGAAAGAAAGCAAACAGATGGGGGAGGGAGGGAGGGGGAGGGGAAAAGACAGAGAAAGAGGTGGAAAGAAAGCAAATAAATGGAGAGGGAGGGGCGAAGGAAGGGAGAGGTGGAAGGAAAGCAACTTTAACTTTAAATGTGTTCTCCAACCCCACCCCCACCCCCGATATAACCCCATGCCAGCCAGCTTGGCTTGGAGAAGAGATTTAAAGAGACAAATGCCTTCTCCAAGCCAGCAAGCGTGGCTGTGAGGTGGGGGCTTGGAGAACACCTTTAACTGTAAATGTGTTCTCTAAGCCCCCTGCTCTCCCTGTCACACCAGTGTGGCTTACAGAAGGGATTTAAAGAGACAAGAACCTTTTTTAAGCCAGGCCAAGCCAGTCAGCTGGTGTGATGGGGCTTGGAGAACACATTTAACTTTAGATGAAGAGGGAAGGGAGAAAGAGAGAAAGAATGAAAGAAAGGTGGAAAGAAAGAATGTGGAAAAAAAGCAAATAGATGGGGGGAGTGAGAGGTGGAAATAAAGCAAGTTTAACTTTAAATTGCTGGGGAACTGAAGACCGATCAGGGAGGCATGTCTCCCCTTCACTTCCCCAGCCACCGTGCCATGAGCCACACAATACGTGTGAAAGAGCCACATGTAGTCCTTAGGCCACAGTTTGGCCATCCCAACATATATGGACACTTCATGTGTAACGGTTGTGCTCACAAACTGACAACCAGCAAGGTTTTTTTTGGCGGGGCCAGCAAGGGATTTTTTTTGTGAGTATTTTGTGTACGTGTGTGTGTGTGCTTGTGAGCCTGGAAGTCATGGTGACTTCTGGAAACCCCTAATGGAATTAGGCTGTTTCAGAGAGGTGGCTTTGATATTACCTGCCTCTGTCCTGGCCCTGGTGTTCCTTGGATGTCGTCCTTCCAAGTACTTGCCAGGATCAGCCCTGCTTAGCTTTTGAAATCTGACAAGATCGGACTTTCCTGGGCTATCCAGGTCAGGGTGGGGCCAGCATGTTTGTTTTTCCTCCTGCTTTCCATGTGTTCAGTCAATACATGGCGTGGTTGTGTGTATTGGGCTACTGAAATCTCATACCAGTTGCCAGGGAAAGAAAATAAAGGAGGTGAATTCCAATCAATTAAACCTCAGCTTTATTGTTGTTGTTGTTGTTCAGTCGCACAGTCGAGTCCGACTCTTCGCAACCCCATGGACCAGATCCCGCCAGGCCCTCCTGTCTTCCGCTGTCCTCTGAAGTTGGCTCAATTTCATGTTCGTTGCGTCGATTACACTGTCCAACCATCTCATCCTTTGCCGTCCCCGTCTTCTTTGACCTTCAATCTTTCCCAGCATTAGGGTCTTCTCTAGTGAGTGCTCCCTTCTCATTTGGTGGCCAAAGTATTTAAGCTTCAGTTTCATTATCTGGCCTTCCAGGGAACAGTCAGGGTTGATTTCTTTTAGGATTGACTGATTTGATCTTCTTGCAGTCTAAGGGACTCTCAAGAGTCTTCTCCAGCACCATAGTTCAAAAGAATCTATTCTTCGGCGCTCGGCCTTCCTTATAGTCCAACTCTCGCAGCCATACATGACAACTGGGAATACCATTGCTTTGACCATGCGGACTTTTGTTGGCAGGGTGATGTCTCTACTTTTTATCATGCTGTTTAGGTTCGCCATCGCTTTCCTCCCAAGGAGCAGGCGTCTTTTAATTTCATGGCTGCTGTCACAGTCTGCGGTGATCTGGGATCCCAGGAACGTGAAGTCTGTCACTACTTCCACGACTTCCCCTTCTATTTGCCAAGGAGTGATGTGGCCAGATGCCATGATCTTAGTTTTTTTGATGTTGAGCTTCAAGCCCACTTTTGCGCTCCCCTCTTTTACTCTGAGCAAGAGGCTCTTAAGGTCCTCTTCACTTTCTGCCATCAGAGTGGTATCGTCTGCATATCTGAGATTGTTGATCTTTTCCCCAGCAATCTTAATTCCCGCTTGTGATTCATCCAGGCCAGCATTTCGCATGATGTACTCTGCATATATATTAAATAAGCAAGGTGACAATATACATCCTTGTCGTACTCCTTTTCCTATGCTAAACCAATCAGTTGTTCCATATCCGGTTCTAACTGTCGCTTCTTGGCCCTTATACAGGTTTCTCAAGAGACATGTGAGGTGGTCTGGTACTCCCATCTCTTTAAGGACCTGCCATAGTTTGTTGTGATCCACACAGTCAAAGGCTTTAGCATAGTCAATGAAGCAGAAGTAGATATTTTTCTGGTACTCTCTTGCTTTCTCCATAATCCAGCGAATGTTGGCAATTTGATCTCTAGTTCCTCTACCTCTTCGAAACCCAGCTTGTACTTCTGGCAGTTCTCTATCCACGTACTGTTGAAGCCTAGCTTGTAGGATCTTGAGCATGACCTTGCTAGCGTGTGATATGAGTGCAATTGTGCAATAGTTTGAACATTCCTTGGCATTGCCCTTCTTTGGGATTGGAATGTATACTGACCTTTTCCAATCCTGTGGCCACTGTTGCGTTTTCCAAATTTGCTGGCAAATGGAGTGCAGCACTTTAACAGCATCATCTTCTAAGACTTTGAATAGCTCAGCTGGAATACCATCACCTCCACTAGCTTTGTTGTTAGCAATGCTTTCTAAGGCCCATTTCACTTCACATTGCAGGATGTCTGGCTCGAGGTCAGTGATTATACCGTCGTGGTTGTCAAGGACATCGAGGTCTTTCTTGTATAGTTCTTCTGTGTATTCTTGCCATCTTTTCCTAATCTCTTCTGCTTCTGTTAGGTCCCTACCGTTTTTGTCCTTTATCATGGCCAGCTTTGCATGGAACGCTCCCTTGATTTCTCCAACTTTCTTGAAGAGATCTCTAGTCCTTCCCATTCTATTGTTTTCTTCTATTACTTTGCACTGTTCATTCAGGAAGGCCTCCTTATCTCTCCTTGCTGTTCTCAGCTTTATTAACATGGCGTAAAATGTGAGTTTTTAGAAGACAGCTACTGCTGTCTTCAAAACTAATGTGCAATTTTACAGTGGTTGGCCTAGTGGGATGTTACCTCCATCAGCACTGCACCAGCACTTTCTGTATTTGTGATCTGTTTATCTCTATGAATTCTTATGACATTGCATTGTGTTTATTTCTCTGTATTTTAATGTATTTTAACTTTTTAATGTAAGCCCCCTGAGCTTGCCTTGGCAGGGAGGGCAGGATACAAATCAAATTAATTAATTAAATAAATAAATAAATAAATAAATAAATAAAAATAATCCCAAGCAGAACACAATGGATTTAGAAAGGTATAACTCAATTTTGGATTGCACTATTAACCTGTAGAGATGGGCACAGACTGGCTCATAAACTAATGTTCGTGATGAATTTTGGCCAGTTCGTGGTTTGCAAAGTGAAGTTTGAGGAAGGTTAACTGGCACAAACTTTCCACAAACTTTCAAGCAGTTTGTGGAGGTTGATGTGATTTGTGAATGGATACATTTCCAGACAGACTGTCTCTACTCAATCTAAATGTTTACAAACATCAAAGCAATTGGGGGGATGGAACTTGGAAAGCATGTAGAGGAGCATTCGGGGAAAGTCCCTTGCAACTTTAATGTCTCTAGCTTGCACAGAATCCATTCTATATACTCCTGAACCTCCTGAACCCGCGCCTGTCATTCACAGGCAGTCATTGGCTAACTATCTTGATTTAAGGCCACTAAACTGAAGAAATAGCTGGGGCAATCCTGGGAATTTCACTTTTAAATCAGGTGCAAGCGCATCTACAATTGATTACATTTTGGTAACACATAATCTCTTGAGATTAATGACTTCATAATAAATGACCACCTACCTCTCATTTTAACCTTGAAACATAGAGCTCAAAATGTGTATGTGTCACAGGACCCTATGCTTCAGCCTACTTTGGAACAAAGAACATTGTCAAACATGGATGTATTCTTGCTTCTACTCTATTTAATTTTTATATTAACATATAGTAAAGTCAGGAGCTGCGGTGGCTCAAGTGATTAAGACGCTGAACTGCAGGCTATGGAAGGTCGGTAGTTCAGCAGTTCGAGACCCAAGGGTGCCGCATGATAGATTGAGCTCCCGTCTCTAGTTCCAGCTCCTGCCAACCTAGCAGTTCGAAAGCAAGAAATTGCAAGTAGATAAATAGGTACCACTTCAGTGGGAAGGTAACTGCGTTCCGTGCGCCTTGGTGTTTAGTCATGCCCGCCACATGGCCACAGAAATGTCTTCAGACAGTGCTGGCTCTTCGGCTTTGAAACAGAGATGAGCACCGCAACCCTAGTGTCAGATTCGACTGGCTTTCGAGCAAGGGAACCTTTACCTTTACCTTATAGTAAAGTCACTTGAAGGTGATACCTAACATCCTCCTAAATTGGTATTACATCCACTCACAACTGTCCTTTATGCAGACAATGCAGTATTATTATCCTTAACTTTTATAGCTTTAAAGTGATTATTGAAAGCACTTACTGAGTTCTGAGTTTTCTAGATGGAAAACCAAGCACAGATGGATGATTAAAGGAAATAGCATAGAACAAGTCAAATGCTACAAATATTTAGGAGTGGTCTTCCATTCTTCTGGCTCTTGGTCTGCTCAAATAAAATACATCAAAGTACATGCTCAAAGAACTCTAACAGTACTTTTGAGGGTTTTCACATGAGGGTTTTTTTTACAGTATATACTACCTGTCATTAAAGTTTTTGAGATGAAGGTTGTGAACCATGGATCACAAATTTGTTTATATCAAAACTCTAAATTCTTGGAAATCATACAAACCAAATTTCTAAGATCTAGTCTGACATTGTTATCCTGCATACCAAATTCAATATTACACTTAGAAATAGGGCTGATTCCCATTGAAGCTTGGGTGTGGTTTTCTGCTCAGATATTGGCAGAAACTAAACAATTTCCCAACAGATCTAAATCCTTGGCTGATCACTGTCAATCAAGATGGAAAAAGTCTTTGAACTTAAATCTACAGAAATGGGACTGTTGCAAAATAACCTGCTGAATGTGGGATATAAAAGAGCAATACACAAAATCAGCCAAAGAGCTCAAGACATCAAGCTACAATGTATCTATTCGACTAGGAAATACTACTGTATAGAATACAGTCAATTCAAATGAGCAAACTATCTGGGAAATCTCACATCTCCAAAACTAAGATCAGCTTTTTCCCAGGCACATTTTAATATTCTCCTTTCAGTGCTTTTATTTTTTAATTAGTTTATATATGGAAAGGAGAAAAAAAGGGAAAAATACAGAATTTTTTTAAAAAATTCCAGCTTAGCCTTCTGCATGCATATCTTCTCATTACAATTTCACAACTACTTCATCTATCATTCTTATTATTCTTCATTTGATCTTATTTTCTTAATATTTAAGTTTTAACCAGTCATAGAATGCCCTCCAGGGATCCATAAATTCTTCTTCCATTTTTTTTTTAGTATATTTGTCAACTTGTCCATTTCAACACATTCCATAATCTTCAGTATCAACTCATGTAGTGTTGGGATCTTCAATGTCCTCCATGTCATTGCAAATATAATTCTGGCAGCTGTTATAACATGTAAAATAAATTACCTATGATTCTTATCTAATCTGGTAAACAATTTAACAAAAATATCTCTGTCTTAAGAGGTATTGTGATATTCAAGATTAATTGTAAAAAAGTATGCACTTTAATCCAGAATTTATTAACCTTTTTGCATATGACACCATGGTTATTACATTTCCAACACATATTACTCAGGTTTTTATACATTTGTATACATTTTAGCCAATTTTTCTGGGGTTAGATGCCATCTATAGAACATTTTATATAAGTTTTCTTTAAATGAAACAGATTTAGTCAACTTAATATTCACTTTGCATATTTTACTCCACTGTGATAGATCGATGTTATAACCCACATTTTGCATCCATCTAACCATACATTCTTTAACTATTTCGTCCTGCATTTTCAATTGCATCAGCATACCATACATTTTCTTAATAAGTTTCTCTCTTGAAATACATAATAATTTTTCAAATGCACATTGTTCTGAATAGAATCCATCTATCTGTTTATCCTTACTATATCTAGATTCCATGTGTTCTAGTCCATCAATCTAAGTTTATTACATTTTTCTTTAATTCTTCCTGAGATTTTAAGAGGAAGATACCAAAAATCCTGTAACCTGAACGAATTTGTCCTTGTGAATACAAAGAGATTGAATCAACAGGGCATGTCATTTTATACTGTCCTTTTTACAAAGATATGAGTGATGAACTTTTATCTCCATTATTACAAAAATTCCCAGGAAGAGATGAAAAATTCTCTTACTATTCTTCTCATAAATAAATCATACCAGTCTACAGAGAAAGTTGCAAAGTATTGTACTAAAGTTAAATCTTTATGATCCTCAGTGGAGAAACATAATGTACATTTCACTTTTAAATGTTAACACTGTAACTAGGGTTCTTAGTAGTATAGCATTTTCAATCTTAATGTTTATTGTGTTTATTTTTCCTGGTCATTGACTGTAATCAATCAATCAGTCAAAATAACCAAACTCGCCTGTCATTTCCCCAGAAAGCACTTTCCCGAGGGACCCCATAAATCTAATCCATACAAAACTCTGAGGGCATGTAGAATAGAATCATCCAGAGATCCCCTGCAAGTCTGGGGTCTCTAGAATGCTGGGTGTGTGTGTGTGTGCTCTACTGCATCACAAACCTCATCAACTGAGCCAGTTCATTTAACTCTTAAAAGTTCATGACAATTCATGGTTCGTGAACCAGGCACGCCATGAACCTCAAACCAAACTGAACTTCATTTTCCCGGTTTTTGCCCATCCCTCTCAACCTGTTCACACTTTCTCAAGTTTAGCATTGTACACTCTTGAATGACTGACTGGTTTATCATTAAAAATAGCACATTTCAAGTGCATTTTCATCTACAGTTTGCAGCATTCATTATCACACAGGCAGCAATCTGGTAACCGTTGGATGTTCTCAGAAATTACTGGATTCTGGAATTGATTGAATTGTAAGTTTTCTCAGCCTTCTCATAACTTCTTCATCTGATTCAATCTGGAGGCTTTAAAGACTACATTAAAAATTCTTACTACCCAATTCACACAAATAACAATCATACCTTCGTCTCATCTGAGATGATTTTTCTATGCAACTTTCAATGCTCTCTCTTCTGCTGATATTTTCCCATATCACCAATAGGGGTACTTCTGACAAGATGCTCCTGTTTCCATGAAATTCCCAAATCCAACTAGTCTTTTCCTTAAATAATATCACATCTATTCTCAGACTGGCAATGCTATCACCCTTAAATAGATAGTTCTTCATAAAAGCTTGGTTACCATTCATAAATGTTTGGTTACTGTAAGGATTCCTTGTTTCTCTCTGTGTGTGTCTCTTTAAACGTTTTGTTGCATGGCTGTGGTAGATAGACTAGAGTGGTTGAGAGAGGCAAGTGTGGTATGATTGGTGGTTGACAGAGAGGGGGAGGGGCTTTGGAAGTGAATCTGGCTGGATGAGTATGTGAGTCAGTCAGGAGTTTCAGTTAGATGTTGACAGTTGATGTTCAGTTAGACAGTTAGTTCTGTGTTGAAGCAGTTAGAAGTGGACAGCTGTGGTTGTTCAGTGAGAAAGCTGAATGTATAGGGAAAGTAAAGTAAAGTTTGAGTGAAGTAAAGTTAAAGGAAAGTCTGAGTGTCATAACAGACTGGAGAGAAACAGTGAACATATATGGCATTGAGATAAACAAGTGTTACAAAGTTACATGAAAAGATCCATGTCAGTGAAGGAAAAGATTGAGTGTGATACTAAAGAAATTGTACATCATTTACACATTACTAGTTACATTGTATCACCCTCTTATTTAGTATTTATTTCAATAAATCCTCTTTTATTTAAGTTTATACCAGCTCTAAATGAAATACTTCTCAGGACCACATAGTTCCCTGTAAGCCTTGAACTTGGTCTATCAAACTAAAAAGAGCAACAGTAGAAGCATAAAGGTTTGGAAATCCTTAAAAATTTCCTGGTGGCAGCAGAATCTACCCAGTTAAACATAATAAAGAGAACTTTTAAAGGGAAAATAGTCCTCCCCAATAAGGAGGACGTCACAGTTACCATTACAATATACCCAATAGAAATCCAGTTTTGTTTTGTTTGTTTTTTAAAAAACTGGGTTCTGCTTTTTGTGTTTTAATGGGCATACATCCTTTTATATATACAGCATGAATTAAGGTATCAGATCACCTGATTTCACAGCACTGACATATGATTCTTTGTTACATACTGTGCTCTGATTATGTTAATGTGCTGCTTATTAACAATAATTAGCCAGGGCTCATGCTTTATTGTAAATTGCTAGCACATTGCTACAGTTTGGATAGCTTACCTATTTTTAGATCTGTGGGTTTTTTTTTTTTTTAATAAACTGCTACTTAGTGGGGCATAAATGCAAGGAACCATAAGTACCTGAGCGTAGATTTCAGTACATAAAGCAATCATTTTATAACAAAGCTTCAGAACAGATACAGTATAGGTACTTTCAAATTGTTTAATAAGTGGTCATAAAAAATAACTGGCTCTCAAGCATTGAGTAGCGAGTGCCTCACCATGTGTCCAACCATCTGTAGAGAGGAAGTCTTTTTTTCCCAAGGAAATAAAGGGTATAACAATTATTATGGTAAGCAATTAGTGGGCAATTGTGAGCCATGTGGTACTGCAGAAGCCCAGACAGACCTGGCCTATTCAAATGAATTGGGAGGAAAGAATCAGAAGGGGGAGAGAATAACTCTACTGTCCCCTCTGGCAAACTTTTACGCTTATAAAATTGTACTGTTGACTTAAATCCTAAAGTGGAAGTTAATTCTAAGAGAGGAGGTCTCTTTTCAAGCTCTTTTTTCTTTGTCATGAGAGCCCTAGAGACTTATGGTGTCTTTAAAATGTGTTTATTTACCCAGCGAGAATGACAGAGCAGATGTACAATGAGACAAGCAATGTTGCTCCATAAAGCAGCATCAGTTCCTGAAAGGAAAGTGTGTCTTTGGAGATCCCCATCAGGGTATTCCCCAATGCCATAGATTAGCAACAGCAGCAAAATAGTAGAAGAAAACTTGTGAGGCTCATCTGACATGCCCTACTCCTCTTGTTTTTAAGAATGGGACCAAATTCAAGCCAAGAGATGATGAATGAGTTCATTGGGTGAATCTTGAATACAGTTGGACTTTCCTTTGGGACCTCATCTGCAGTATGCAGCCACAGGGCAGAAGCAGTTGAGTTCCAGGGAGAACTCTGAGGGCCTAACCAGATGTGACAGTTTCCTTACATATGCTTCTGTGCTACTAGTCTGTGTTATGTCTATTGGGTTTGGCTACTCAGTGCAGACGTTGTTGCTCTTTAAGCGTACAAGGAAAGAGTTCAAAATGAAAACTTGAAGCTTGGAGAAAGAAAGGAGTTGTGATTCTGCTGCTTATATAAAGGAAATAAATGGGGAAACTATGAAAACGTCACCAAGAGGCAAGAAGGAAGTGGGGGGGGGGGAGAGGAGGAGGAAGTGAGAAGGGAAGAAAGGATGGCACTCAAGCTGTTTTGCCCTTAAAGCTGCCTCATAGCATAATGGGGGGCAGGAAAGGGCAGAGTTTTAGGGAACATGGCAGTGATAGAGGAGAAGGGTTGTGTGGTTCAGTGAAAGAGCATCTGTCTGGCATGCAGAAGTTCCCAGGTTCAATCCCTGGCATCTCCAACTAAGAGTCTCAGTAGACTTTGAAAACATGAAACATAGTGAATTTTACTACCAGTAATATTAGCAGAGCAATCCTAAGGGAGGGGGTTGAATTAGTAACTCAGATATACGCCGGTGGAGAGCACAAGCGACACTGCATGGCACACTTACACTGGCACAGCTGAACTGCAGCCACATGCTGGTGGAGAGACTGTGTGAACCCCTGTGCCAGCAGAAATGTTGGCATGCTAGGGGGTGTGGCACCAGCCAGTCAGCTTCCAAAGCATTTTCAGCATGGAAACACCCCCTAGACATGGTGCAAAACTGTCCTGGCAATAATGCCAGCACAGCCCATTGGCAGCCATGGTAAGTCCAAATTCACCCCCCCACACACACACACAGCTGTGGCCACATCTTCAGGAACCCAAGCAGCTCCGGACACCAACCAAGTACATACTCAATCAGCATACTCCCCACACCAGCCCTGCCCTTCCGCAGCACCCAATGATGGCCCACCCTGCCCTACAAATGGTTCCAGGAGGTTGTTCCACAATGCCAGAACTATAGAACTGTTGTATTGTGGGCTACTGTGGTGGGTGGGTGGAGGAGGAAATGGGTAGATGGTGCTGGATGAAATCCCGCAGGGTGCCAGCATTGGAATGGAGATCCCAGTGATCGAGGGCAGAGGGAGATATGGCGGTGGGAAAAGGTCTTGGAATGGAAGAAGATGAAGATATGGACACACTCGGTCTTCTTCAGCCCTGACAGCATGAATTAAGAGACATGGGTGTGAAGGCTAGGACTACAAACTCCTCTTCAGCACTGATATTGTACAATGCCAGGTCCATAAGACCAGAATGCTGCATGACTATTTTGCAGCACAGAACGTGGACCTGGCTTGCATAACCCAGACCTGGATTTGGTAGGACAAAAGAGCCACCTTACAAGAACTAGCCCCCCTCCCCCAGGTTTCTCAGTCCTTCATCAGTCTTGAACTCAGGGGTGGGGATGGGGTTGCAATTCTCATCCAGGAGCAATTCTTCTTTAGACCACTCCCCATCCCAAGGATTACCAGTATTGATTGTGTCTGCCTTGTGTGGGACGCTGAAGAGAGCTTGGCTGTATGTCTGGTGTACCAACTGCCTAGTGTACCAGCTGACAGCCTGCTGAACCTACTGGATGCAGTCGATGGATGAGCCTTGGAGTTCCCAAGGTTATTAATCCTTGGGGACTTCAACATCCACACTGATGAGGTTGCTGCCTCCTTTTAGACCTCAGACCTGGTGCCTCCCATGATAGCACTAGGGCTCTCCCAATTAGTTTCAGGTCCCACACATGGAGTGGGCCACAAACTGGATTTGATCTTTGATATGGGGGTGGAGGTAGATCTTTGAAAGAGGAAATGCCATGGTCAGATCATCTGGTCTTTTTTTTTTGTATTTTTATATGTGTGTGTGTGTGAGTGTGCGTACGTGCACGTGCACCTGGAAGTCATGGTGACCTCTGGAGACTGACCCCTACTGGGGGCTTGGAGGCTATTCAGAGAGGTGGCTGAATAACGCCTGCCGCTGCCTCTGGTGTTTCAGGGAGGTCTCCCATCCAAGTATTTGCCAGAGTTGACCCTTTTAGCTTTTGAGATCTGACAAGATCGTGCTTGCCTGGGCCATCCAGGTCCTGACCATGGTCTTGCCTGGGCTATCCAGGTCCTGACCATGTCCTGACAAATCACCTGGTCTTGAAGGCCCGGTTGGGTGTTATGATCCCCCCACATCTAGGTGGCAAACTAATTTGTGTTCATCCATGGAGACTAATGAACCCAATTGGGTTCCAGAATGCTCTGCAGGATCTGATGCCTTCCAGTGAGTCATTGGATGACCTGATAGAAGACTTTCTGAAGCCATCAATGAAGTCGCTTCCCCGTGTCCTCACCATTCTCATCAAAATCACCCCCAGTGTAATATGGAACTCAGGGGGATGAAACAAGAACTCAGAGCAAGTTTCACAGCGCACTTGCGGCAAAGCTGCAAGACCATCTTATAGGATGCTTATGAAATCCTATGAGGTAGTGGTGAAGGCTGCAAAGAGGGAATTCTCCATTGCCATGCCCTCCATTGTGTCCACTAGCTCATGCCCAGTACAATTATTTAAGGTAATTAGATCTTTGACATCCTTCACAGAGAAGGACCAAAAAATAGTAATTTGGCTATTAGCATTTGTGAGGGTTTTTCTGTGGACAAAGTCTTGTCACTCTGCGACAACTTACCTGCCAATGTTGATACAGTAAGTGAACTGGAGGTCCCTTGGCTGTCTTTGGATTTGGTTCTTGACAACTTCAGTCTGCTCTCCTCTGCAGATGTTGACAGGATCGTGGGCAGTGCTAGACCAACCACATGCCCCTTGGATCCGTGTCCCTCATGGCTGGTGAAAGATGGTGATGAGAGAATACGAGGCCCACTGACAGACATTATCAATCTGCCCCTGGAGACACAAGTCTATCCGGAGGATCTGAAAGAGGCTGTGGTGGTACCACTCTTGAAAAAGCCATCTCTGGTTCCTTCTGATCCTGCCAATTACTGGCTGATTTTTAATTTATTGTTTCTGAGTAAGGTGATTGAGAAAGCAGTAGCTGAGCAGCTCCAGGGTTACCTGGATGACACTTCAGCATTGGATCCAATCCGGTCTGACTTTCGCCCTGGTAATAGGACGGAGACAGTATTAGTCACCCTGACAGACACTCTCTGCAGACAGCTGGATCGACGGAGGTCGGTGCTGCTGTTGTTGCTCAATCTCACAGCAGCATTCGACACGGTCGGTTACAATCTTCTGACTCACTGCCTTGCCGATGTAGGAATTTGTTGAGTAGTCCTGAAATGGCTGTCCCCATTTCTCCTTGGTTGGGGACAGAGGGTGGCACAGGAAACGAGGGTGTCGACTGGGTACACCTTAACATGTGGGGTGCCTCTTGGAGCAATCCTCTCCCCAATGTTATTTAACAACTATGTGTCTCCTTGCCTGGCTGGAGTGGAGTTTCAGGCTGAGGTGTCATCAGTATGACACTCAGCTATATCTGTTATTGGTCGGCTGCCCAGATACTGCCCTGCAAAATTTGGCCATAGGTTTGGAGGCCATGGGTTTGGAGGCCATGATGGAATGGCTAAAAAAGAGTAGGCTGAGACTGAATGCAACAAATATGGAGGCTCTGTGGCTGGGGGCGAGCCCTAGGATTGAGAAATAGACGTCCCACTCTTGATGGGGCATCGTTAACACTGGCACAATCCATCAAGGGTTTAGGTATGGTCCTGGATGCCTCCTTAACTATGGAGGCCCAGGCCATGAATATTGCCAGGATGACATTTCTCCATGTCTGCCAAATTACCACCAGAGCCCTGCAGGACTTAATGCAATTCCACAGGGCCTGTAAGGCAGAGATGTTCTGCCAGAGTTTTATTTGAGGACAGCAGCGGTTTTCCATCATGACTCCCTTGCCCTCCCATCTTCTTTGGCTTCTGCCTCCAGGCAATCTTGGCCTCTAACAGCAAAGCCAAAGGGCGCCATGGTTGATATATGCATCAGCCTTCCTGATGGCTTCCCTACATGACAGCTACCATGAGGGTAAATGCCACTGCTACATGTGCCAAGCCAGGTCCCAGCCCCCAGAACCATCCTGGGGCCCAATGCCCTCATAGCTAGGAGCATTCACCCATTATTGGGTGGATGCAGGGGGCCTTCACTGTGGAGGGGTCATCCATGTAGATGTGCAGTCCCTTCCATGAAACCCCCACCCCATTCTTACAAAACTGGCATGTCTCAGCAGTCCTGCCTGGTGGGAATTCCTAGCTCTGTAGTCACTGTCATCTTTCCCCCTCTTCAGGGGATCCTAAGCAATGTGAGAAACAGAATTGCTGAGTGGGCCAGCTGACCTCCTGCCCCCCCCCCCAAGCGCACACAGCCCCCATGGCAGCAACCTTGCTGACCCCTCTGATTGCATGAGGCTACCACAGCTCTGGCCACAAGCATGCAGATGCAGACCTGACTAAGCCCTGATCCTGGCCGGTTGAGCCCAGGGGCGCCACTGTGTTTACTTTATTGTGGCAAGCAGGCCATCCTGTCAATTCTGAATGATGTCATGTGCTGGGAGGGTGTGGCCCTCATCATGGGAGCTCTCAGAGTCTCTCTGGGGGGGGCTGGCACCCCCACCCTCCTCCTGCTGTGCCTCCAGCAGTGGTTGGCATGAACATTGGCATGGGGAAGCCCTTGACAGTGTGGGCAGGTGTCTGGCTGCCACAGCTGGAAGTGGGTGGGGGGCACCCTGACATCCATTTTCTTGTCTGTTGTCAGCCTCTGGTGCCCTTTGCACTCTGTGTGCAAAGCACCACTGTGGGATGCCAGCAGCACTGACAGTCGATGCCTCCTCCTCACTGACATGTGTCTGGGGCTTGTGACGGGAGCTGGTCTCTTTAAGGGGTGTGTGTGTGGCAGAGGACAAGTGTAGCTCCTGTAGTCTGCCCCTCCCTGCCTCCTGCCAGTGACAGATGATTGGCTCAGCCTCCTGAACTCATGACTCCCATTGGTTCTGCCTGCCCTATCATGCTGCCCCCTCCTCACAACAATGCTGGAATGGAACACTGCAGTGGAATTGCTACGGCTGCTGCGGTGGCAGCAGCCAGCAATACTGTTGGGGCACCTTTTCCCCATTCAGCCCTCATGCAACTATCTCCTTAGGGAGGTGACTAGCAGCCCTGCAGCACAGGTGTGGCTCAAAACTGCTCTGCCCCTGTAGCAAAAAGTTTGCAAAAAATATTTCAAACTCCATAAAAAGTCAGTATCATTATCCGATTTCCCCCATCCCCCGCTTAGTAGCACCTTCCAATTTAACTGGGAAAGCATTTTCATCTTAACTGGTTCATTGCATCAGCTGTCTTTCTAAGCAACAGAGTTATTTCTTTGTGTCAGACAGTCTGACAAGTTAGAGCTGAATCCCTTTCTTCTTCTAATCGAGATAATAAGCCCTAAAAATTGATAGATTTCACCACAATGGCAAATACCCATTAATTGTTGACATAATTGAGTCTTTACAGAGTAATTGCACGCAATTATCATCTCCCTGCTGTCAGATTTATTTTAGTAATTGACTGCATCGCCCAGGAATTACAGACACAAACCTTGATTATTGGTTCAATTAACCTTAAAGCATCTTGTCTTTGCTTCAAGAGATTCTTTAGCTTCCGAAGCAGTTGGCAAACTTACCAAGAACATTGTTCAGTGACACAAATGCTTTGGGGCTTCTTGATGAATTCCATTTTAGCCTAATTATTTGATCACCCAAGTCAAGGGTTTAGAAGGTAATGTTGACAACACTACTTTAGTGCTTAGGTTTTCTACTCACAACACACACTCTCTCTTTTTTCATAAAGAACATTTCCCATAGAATCCAGATCCTATAACAAATTTCTTGTCAACAGGATTTATTCATAGAATCATAATGCTAGAAGGAACCTTCAGGGTCACCAGCAATAACATTCAAAATGAGACACAAACCATCCTTGACAAATGATTATCCATCTTCTCCTTGGAAACCTCCAGAGAAGAAAGTTCCAGACACATCTGCAGGCAAATTGCTTGGGATGCCACAATAATATCACAGGGCTGATTTTGGATGTGGATATAATTCTGCTAGTACAGGCAATTATCCTGAACCTGCCTAATGCTTGATTTTACTTTCTGTTAGGGAAGGGAACGAACTTGTGGATGAACATGCAAACTTTTCTTCAAATTAGGCAACAATGGGGGGGTCTGAATATGCACCAGAGTGCACAATTAATGCACATCTGATTTCAGAGGTCCTTCAGCACTACATTATTTTGTGCATTCCAAAGTGGGAAGGCTGATGATGCACTGAGGACAGGGAGGAAGGGGAAAATATAGATTATCCAGGATTATGCATAATTTATCTATTCATTTTATTTCACAAATGTGTACCCTGCCTTTCTGACCCCAAAGGGGCATCAAGGCAGCAAAAAAAAAAAAAATCAAAACCTACATAATAAAATCACATCTTTAAAATTAGAAGCAACAAAAACAAATAATTAAAACAATTGAAACTAGTACTAACATGCATACAAAAACATTAAAAAGAAAAACACAAAAGCAACCATTAATACATTAGGCAGGAAGAAGGGATCACGGAGGAAACGCCTAACAAAATCAAAAGGTCTTCAGCTACTGGCAATATAAGGGAACAGACAAGTCTCCCTGGGGAGAGAGTTACAGAGTCTTGATGCTTTCTCCTGGGATACTGACTTCCTCATCTCAGAAGGTGGGCGCACCCAAGCAGGGCCTCAGAAATTGACCATGGGATTATGTTGGTTCATAAGGGAGTAAAAAGTAAAGGTAAAGGTTCCCTTGCTCGAAAGCCAATCGAATCTGACTCTAGGGTTGCGGTGCTCATCTCCGTTTCAAAGCCGAAGAGCCAGCGCTGTCCGAAGACGTTTTCGTGGTCATGTGGCCGGCATGACTAAACGCCAAGGTGCATGGAATGCTGTTATCTTCCCACCGAAGTGGTACCTATTTATCTACTTGCAATTTCTTGCTTTCGAACTGCTAGGTTGGCAGGAACTGGAACTAGAGACGGGAGCTCACTCCATCATGCGGCACCCGGGTCTCGACCTGCTGAGCTACTGACCTTCCACAGCCTGCAGTTCAGCGTCTTAATCACTTGAGCCACCGCAGCTCCTCTCATAAGGGAGTAGGCAGTCCATTATGACAAGATTTCCCTTTTCTTGGTCATCTTAAAACATATGTCTGAAATGTATTTTTTACAGGGAAAATGGATATAATTGAATAGATGGTGATAATAGTTTCTTCTGTGGGGTGGAGGATTTTACTTAACATGAAAAAGGGTAACACTGTGATACCTGCTCCTTTGGAAATAAATTGGGACAACTGCTTAGCGTTTAGATACTGCATACCAGTTACTGCTGGCTTACTGAACAGGTCTCATGTGTGAAAATTTCATGGAACTGTCAAGACAAATACAACAAAACAATTGTTGATGTGTTGCAAAAGGGTCCGTGTTCACGAAGAAGAAAAATGTTTACAGATCTTGTTCTGTCCATTATACATTTACAGATCTTGCTCTGTCCATTATATGTTCAGGCAGCACTATATGATGTGTTTCACAAGGCTCAGCTTTTTTCATCTTGCAGCACCTGAAGACTGAGTTCTTGGCCAACAAGTGGGCAACTGTGATTGTCTTTAATAGGTCTCTTTGAGTAAACATTAGGTGCAATTTAGTTTCATGTGCTGTCTAGGCACTAAAGGATCATGAGATGGCATCCGCAGCTGTGCACAAGGCTGAAGAGCCTGGGACTTTTCAGTTCAGAAAAAGAGATGACTAAGGGGGGACATGATAGAGGTTTATAAAATGATGCACAGGGTGGAGAGAGTGGACCAAGAGAACTTTTTCTCCCTCTACCAAACTACTGGAACTCCAGGGCATCCAATGAAGCTGCTGGGTAGTAGACTGAAGACAGACAAAAGGAAATACTTCTTTCCACAAGTGATTAAAATGTGGAATTTACTGACATAAGGCATAGCCAGTTTTAAAATGGGATTAGATAGATTAACAAGAGATAGGTTTATGAGTGGCTGCTAGCCATGGTGACTAAATGGGTATGGCTCCTGTCATTTTCCCACCCAGACAAAAATAGAGGGACCCTCAGTGTAAGGATAACTCAAATTACAAATTGGCAAACACCAAATAGAACTATATACTGTGGCTGTCACCCACCATTCAAACAGTTCTAGAAATAATTTTATGATACACTCTATTATTTGATATATCAAAATTTCCATAAATTGTCATGATAAGTAATACAGTACAGAGGATATACAGATGATTTACAAGAAATAATAATGGGTTTTTACTGAAATAGCTTGCAGCCACAAAAGCCTCAACATTTAAATAATATTTCAAAAAAAGTTCATTAAGGCACTGAAAGACACACAGTCCAAGTAGAGTCTCAACAGGAGGGAAATCACTTGCTCTCAGAGAATCCAGCAGGATCTAGCCCAGCTACGTGCCTCCAGATTCACAGTGTGCCTTGGCAATTCTTCCTCAAAGCCGCAACAGAAGTATCTCTCAGAATAGTTTGGAATTGTACAATTATTAAACATTGTTATAACTATCATGCTCCACAGACTCTATTGCCTTCATTGTTTATTCAAAAAAATCTCAGACTTACCCCATGTCTAAAAACCATTCTTAAGGAGTTCTTTTCATTCTAGAAATAATGGCATTCAGCTTTGACTCTTCCTCAAATTTTGACAATAAGGTTCTTGTCATCAACTATCTGAATAGTGTTAAACACTCATTGTATCGAATTGCCAAGAGGTGTTGTTGATAACATGATGGATTATTTAAAAGGGCAACCATACGGAGAGCCCACTATAACTGATTTTTAATGAAAATTAATAAAAATTAGTCCAGCATCCAGTCTCGCACAGTGGCTAGCCAGTTCCTCTGAAGGGCCAACAGCAGGGCATAGAGGCTGAGGCCTTCCCCTGAGGTTGCCTCCTGGCACGGGCATTCAGAGGCTGGCTGCCTCTACAGATATAGTTTAGCCTTAAGAAGCAGCTGCAGGGAGAGAGAAGTTAGATCAAGGGGATGACATTTGGAAAGAAAGAGAAGAAGAAGAAGAGATTGGATTTATACCCCGCCCTTCACTACCCAAAGGAGTCTCAGAGCGGCTTACAAACTCCTTTCCCTTCCCCTCCCCACAACAGACACCCTGTGAGGTAGGTGGGGCTGAGAGAGCTCTGACAGAAACTGTTCTTTTTCAAGGACAGCTGTGCCAGAACTATGGCTTGCCCGAGGTCATCCAGCAGGTGCAAGTGCAAACCCGGTTCTCCCAGATTATAGTCCGTGCATTTAACCACTACACCGAACTCCTTTGTCCTGTTTCCCTCCTAAAAAGCACCCCTCTGAGGTGGTCCTTATGTGGCCAGTGGTTAAGGCTACACATCAGAGGATCCCATCATGGCTTCCCAATTTAAAGTGTAGGTTGACCCCCCCAACAAGTAGCAAAATCAAGCTGCACAAGCCCCTAATGGACCATCATATGTGGTTGTGGGGCTGTTTTCAGTTTGTTGGTTTTTTTCAGCACACCATGCCGCATGAATTAGGGTGCTATCTTAAGCAGTTTTCGCCAATTGATCTCAATGAACATAAATTCATTCTAATCCTCTGCTGAGGATTAGAACAAATTTAGAGTCCAGTGGCACCTTTAAGACCAACAAAGTTTTATTCAAGTATGAGCTTTCATGTGCATGCACACTTTGTCAAATACATTGATATGGTAGGTAAGGTTCAAACTTATAGACAGGAGCTGAACAGCAAATTAACATGTAACATGATGAAAATGTGCAAAGACAAAACTAGATATCTAGCTACGGTTATAAGGTCAACAGTTGTAAAGCAATAAATATGTCAAAATAGCAGATAAATGCGTAAAGGTATCTTTTCTGATTGTGGGAAATAAACTGATACTCTCCATTCTCTCCTATTAGGCATGGAGGTCACTTAACAGCATTTTTTTTCTTTTTTGAGGTGGATGGAACAAAATATCCCAATATTCCTTGCATTACATTAAGTATTCTAATATACCATTCTGAATAAGAAATACACTAAAATACAGAGGATGTATAGTCCTTCTTGTTGAGAATACATATGTGAGGGCTGAATGAGTTAGTATGTGTAATGAGAGAAGAAACCAATTGTCGCGCCGAGCTCTCTGCAGATCTCGGACAACACAGACCCCGAGGCAACAGTTTCGCCAGACAGTGGGGACTGAAAGGGGGGTGGTCCTGGAGGTTCCCGAGAACACAAACCCCTCCCTCAGTGTCCACGAAGCTACAGGGAGAGCCCAGAGAACCCGGAAATGAGGCGGGAGGAAAGGTCCGGATCAGACCGAGTTACTCAGCGGCCAAAGGGGGAGGGAAGAGCCCGGTTGACAAGAAGAAACAGCTGGAGGGCCCCAGCCTTACCTCTACAAGCGGCAGGCGAAGAGAAGGCGAGAGTAGGTCTCAGCAGCCTGACCGGAAGTAGGCACTCCCTGGCTAGAAACGCTGAATATGACAGGGGCGGGACCACAGAAGGGGAAGCACCCTGGGATTGGAGAGAAAGGTGATGGGCAGGGGGGACTAGCCTATAGGTTTCAGAGTCACAGAGAGGGGTGGCACTAAGGGAGTGGGAGGGGTATAAAAGAGAGGAAGCTGAAAGGTGCCGGGGAGGAAGTCAGAGGATCTCCTAGACAACGCAGAAAGAGAGAGAGAGAACGTAATAAAGTGATCTATCTGAGGAAGTGTCTGGGGTGTGAAGCAACCCCCAGCGCTTCCAAATCTGAGGCACCTGCTTCCTCCTGATATCCCAACACGGCTACTGGGTTTTCCGGACCTGGGGTCGATGCAGAGCAGGACACCAATATCCCTGTTAAGTCCTGAGGATATTTTTGTTCCAAGTGTTGTAATAACTTGTAATTCAGCAATTTCCCTTTCCATTCTGTTCCTGAAGTTCCTTTGTAATCATGTTCATCATGTTACATGTTAATTTGCCGTTCAGCCTCTGTCTATGAACCTTACCTACCACTCCAAGGTATTTGAAAAAGTGTGAGTGCACACAAAAGCTCATACCTTGAATAAAACTTTGTTGGTCTTAAAGGTGCCACTGGACTCTAAATTTGTTCTACTGACCACCTGGATCTATCTGCTGAGGATTGTACTACTAAAGTGTCATTTACAGCCCAAGAAAGGAATTGTCTTCACTGTCTAATGGTCACCTACAGAGGCAGAAAGTATACAAGAAATCTCTGAAGAAAGAATAGATCCAGAGGAATTGTCCGTTGTTGCAAAATAGTAAAAAGCCGAGTAGCACCTTTAAGACTTATCAGATGCATCTGACAATGGGAGCTGTGTTTCTCAAAAGCTTATGCTACAATAAAGTTTGTTAGTCTTAAAGGTGCTACTGGGCTTTTTACTGTCTTGAAGAAAGAATGTAAGATTCAGTGTGCTAACATTAAAGACTTGCTTTTAAAAGGGAAAAAACAACTGAGAAGAGAAATACTTTACTTCTGCAGATTTGTTGTTGTTGTTGTTGCTGTAGCTGTTGAAACCATGACACTCTCCCTTTCCTTGTCATCTGAGACAACCCGACAACCCTATGTGCTGCTCTCGCTTCTCTTTCACTTCTTTCATTTACTTTTATTACACTTTGAAACCGACACAAAATGGAGATGAGTCGCAAAGCGGCAGAAGTAACATTCTCTGGTCCCGGCTTGTTCTAAATGGATGGGGTTGAAGTGGGATGTCAGCAAAAGTTTGTGCTTGCCGAGCAATGCTTGAATGTAGTTGGGATAAAAATGGCATACTGGAATGTTCATACGATGGAAAACAATTTCATACAGGGGCATCTCCAAGACAATCATCACCAGGAACTCACAGACTGTATAAAATGTAAAGAAGTGTAGATTAAAGAGAGAAATTATTATAAGTGCCAAAGCTTAGAAATTAATTTAGAAAGCCAGTTGTGTAAAATGCTAGAGATATGATGCAAACAAGGTTAGACAATCAGCCAGATTAAAAGACTGTGCTGATCTCTCTCTCTCTCTCTCTCTCTCTCTCTCTCTCTCTCTCGTTGGATGTTGAACTAAACCTGTCACAGATAGGTATGCCAACTCACAGCCCAGACACCAGACACATAAGACATAACATTAAATCTCATAATGTAGAGAAGAGAGATACAGCTCCTTTTACCCTTTCCCTCCTTGGTCCTGACATCTACTAGATCAGGGGTGACCAAACTGTGGCTCGGGAGCCATATGTGACTCTTTCACACATATTGTACAGCTCCCAGCAGGGCAGCTGGGGAAGCAAAGGGGTGGCATACTTTTTCTCCCTCCCTCCCATCTATTTGCTTTCTTTGTTTCTCTCTCTCTCTTTCTTTCCATCTCTTTCATTCTTTCTTTCCACCTCTATCTTTTTCGCTCTTAGACAAATAAATATCATTCGCAAACAAATATCATTGGACAAATAAATATCATTATCAATATCTGTTTTTACCCCATTTGTTTTTATTTTGGCAGTCTTATTTAATGTTAATAAAAGAGCAAATCTGCATATTTTTAAATAAAACCATGCTTGTAATATTTGTTCATGTTTTGCAGCTCTCAAACATCTGACATTTATTCTATGTGGCTCTTACGCTGAGCAAGTTTGGCCACCCCTGTACTAGAGTCTCTCAGCCTTTATGTAGCAGGTGAAGAAGAGCCAAACTACAAGTGATGATGTCCACAGATCCATCTCATGGCTGCTGACTTTTAGAAGGATTTGTTTTTTTAAAATTGCTGTGAGAGTCCAATCTGGATCAAGGCACTTAAAAAAAATGTGGGGTGGGGATAAAAATTTTTTGGACCACTGTATCACACACCAAGCCAGATAAGGGTTTCACGACATTTTAAAAAAACACAACCCAACAACCCTACAATATGGTGTTTGATGAACCTGTGGTTGCTGTCGCTTGTAGTCTGGCCTTAAGAGAAGAGGACAACAGGACTTAGGAGGGAATGGATGAGGGAATTTGTTGTATGAAGTCATGTGCTGGGTGCCCAGGTAGCTATGTAACAACTTCATTTTGCATTCCTATGAAGAGATACTCAAAGTCCACTGAATTCAATGGGCTGAGACTGGAGTAATTGTGCAGGATTGCAGTTGTAACCATACAGATCAATGAACAGGAGGAGAGAGAGTTTATCTGGAATTTTTCTAGGGATACTGCCACACCCACCTCAAATTGGAGAAGATCGCTTTAAGGGAAGCCCTTTACTATCTGCTTTGTGTTGTTTAAAAGGATTGAGTATCTTATTAATAAGACCTGGTCTTTACAGACTGGTCAGGCTCTAACTGCAGGTTGCTAGGGGCTAGGTCAGGGTAATCAGCAAGCATCCTGAAGCCTCAAAAGATGAAGTTTCCCCAAGCCAGCTGCTTGGCTGTGTAGTTGGTGAGGGGAGGTGGGAAGGAATGGACTGGTCCGTAGCTACAGTGGGGCTATTGGGGCTCCGTCCCTCCCTTAAATGGACTGCCCCTCAAGATTTCCCTTCACCCTCACTGGCAGAGTCTTCTTCCTGCTTGCTAGCAGGAAGAAGAATAGACAGACAGCAATGGAGGTCACACAGCTGCCCCCTCTCTGCTCAGCTGGCTGGCGGGGGAAGAGAGGAGAGGGAAGGGGCAACCATGTGTCCTCCCTGTCCGCTGAGTCTTCTCCCTGCTAGCAAGCAGGGAGAAGACTCCGCCAGCAAGAGGCTGCATCTCCCCTCTCTTCCCCCCGCCAGCCAGCTGAGCAGATTGGGGTTTAAACTTTAAAACCCCTCTCTGGAGTCAGGAGAAATCATGCTGCTGCTGGCTGGCTGGCTGGCTGGCGGGGGAAGAAAGGGGGTGGCTGTGTGGTTTTGTTGCCGGCCCCTGAGTCTTCTTCCTGCTAGCAAGCAGGGAAAGGATTCACCCAACCGGCAATGAGGCCAGCCTGCCATCTTCCTCCCCTTGCAGTTGAAAGTTTTAATTTATACTAAGCTCCCCTCCACCAGCAGCCCCCCCCCCCTCAGAGCCCCGCACAATAAAAAAAATCCTAGCTATGGGCCTAGGAATGGATTATCTTGTGGTTGAGCAGTACCAGTCAAGCCCTTAGTTGCTCTGCTACACAAGAGGAGAGGAAGATGAGACTCAGCCCCTAAGCACACTTTTCTGTGCAGGGTAGGATAAGCAGTGTTGGCAAATACAATGGCTAAGGTTGAAGTCCCAGTGAAGCTGCCAAAAGTCTGGCGGACAAGTAGCACTGCTTGTTAGTGATAACCCACACTAGAAAGGAGAATGTATGTAATTTATAAAGATCAGCCATGAATGAAACCTATGTTCACCCATAATCATGAGGCTCTATCTGGGGGACAGAGATAAATGCTAAAACTTGTGTACATGCAACATATATATAGACAATACAATTAAATCTACAAAGCCAATAGTGGAGAGCATAGGACTGAACTATGGACAAAAATGTTTTAAAATGTAAAAATAAATGAAATAGCTAAACATTTGCTTGTTCCTAGGATTTTCTCCATCACCAAGGAACATTAATTTTTTTCGCCTTACCTCTCTCACCCCCCCCCTTTTTGCTTAATATAGAAAAAAACATCAGACACTATATTCCCCTCTCCCTACCCAGCCTTGCCGGAACAGGCTATCTTACATGAGCCAGCCTGAACCTTATGATTGGAGTCTTAGCAGAAAATACTTATTTGTGACATAGTAAATGTGCAGCACATACTTTGCTGTCACATATGCGCCACATTATTGGTTAGAGGACCAACATTATCACTTTCCATTCCCAAGAGTCATATCTCCATTGTTCAGATGCAGCTTAGTCGGTAACGCTAAACATTATTCCACAGAATGTGTATGATGATTTCTATGTTGTGTCACAACATCATTTCTTTTCTTGGAGACACCCCTATTCTTTTGCTGTGTTTAAGTACACAGAGCACTGAGAGACTGATGGGTTCTGGGAATAAAATGGCCCACTTGCACACTGCCGCTGGCAGTGAAATGGATTTGATAGGCAGTGACATTACAAAACCTTCCTACGGAAAGTGGATTTGAGTCATGCCAATCATTTGCTCTTCAGCAATTCTAAATGTGCCAACATCAAACAGGGACATCCATCTTTCACAGCGCTGAAATTATAGCATCAATATTACTGTTCCTCCTAGATAAAGGTGAAACGTGCGCCACAAAGGGGCCCAACGGAAGCAGAGGAAAGCTGGCTCATAGACAATGACACCCATTTACAATGTGAATATCCACAGGGGAGAAATATAACAAGCACCCACATGAATGACATCTTCTTCCACAATGGTAAAAAGAGACAAGGGGAGGTTACATCGGTAACAAAAGCCCATACCATCAGATTTCTGGAAATCACGAACAGTATCAGCACAACACACATAGTAAATTAATTCTGATGCACAAGGAAAAAAAGAGGGAGCTTCCTGGACATTATGTCAAAGGGTGTCCCACACTACTGAATGTGAATACAATTTTGAGCAATGCAAGCATGAAAACCTCACTCTTTTCCTGTGTTTTCATTGAGGAATTTTGGGTGGGGTGGGGTGGGGCTAAGTTGCAGTCCAGAGAAAGTCTGTCATGCCTGTCCCATTGAAATCAATCACAGTATTAATACATATTTGCACATGTCCCATTCTCAGAACTGTGTGCATTATTTTAGTTGGCATCATTTTACTATATTTCAACTTAGCATTTATAAGAGCCCTTCCTTTGGGATTACTCCTAAGCAGGTCTACTCAAAAGTGAACCCTATTTTATTTGTTGGGGGGTTACTCCCAGGAAAGTGTTCTTAAAGGCAGACTTTTGACACCCAGCCTGCTTCTTCTCCCAGTTTTATTTTGCCTACTAAATTCAGTGCACCTTCACATCATTTAACATAGATTCCCAGGAGGCAACATGTGCTTTACCAATTGCCCATCTCAAGAGGGCAAATTGATCTACATAGGTGGAAATGTTATTGATTAATTCTCACTATAAATAATTGGGTGATTTTGAACCAGGCATGTTCAGCATCATTGTATATCGACAAAATGTTCCAGTGACAGATAGGATACAAATTTGTTAGGTATGTCTCCTTATCTGAAGTGATACTGGTCATTACTTTCTGAATTATAGAGGAGGGGATTAATATTCAGGTCACAGAGTGATGCTGTACACCCCAGAGATTAATATTTGAATCCCTGCCTGATAGCCAATGGCAGTGTGTCATGGGCATTATCTTTCCACAACACATTTAATACTTCCCCATGAGAAGTTCATTCAGCTGAGCACTGTATGCACAAGAAGTCCTAAATAACAAGAACATAAAACTGCTGGCCTGAGAATGTCTTGCCTTTCGAAGAATCTTTCCAATTAATCAGCCTTCCTTAATATGCAGTGGTGCTAGACTGCCTGCAGTTTCCATTATTGCAGAGATGCATTGATGTGATTTTCTTTTATTTGGCCAAGGATGTAGCCCATTTGGTCAGTTAACATTACAGAAAATCAGTGATCCTTTTATCATCGATCTACAGCTCAAATGGCAGTTTGATCACACATTTCAAGCAGCACCTTTAAAAACCTGGGGAAAATACCTTTTATGGAACACTCAGCATTGTTCTAAAGTGTACTGCACATCCCTTGTACTTGTATGTTCTTTCTTGCAGTTGTCCCTATCGCCATCCCACCCCACTGCATTTGCCATCTGCCCAGCCCAGCAGACGGGGGGGGGGGGGGGGCCTGTTATGTTAATCTTAACATGATAAGTCAGAAAGCTTCAAAAGTTCACAGTCATGAGCTGCACCTAGGGTTGTAAGACAACCAATCATTATATCACTTACTTCTAAGAGGAAATAGTATCCAAATACATAACCAAACTCTTGGATGCACCAGTGAAGAATACATGAAAAGAATACACATGCAGCCTAGTTCTCCTGCATGGTCAATTCAGATCAGAATTATGTATCTTATTGGGAGACATATCTATTAGTACAAAAAAAAAAAAGATACAAAAAACAATGGCCTGTCTCCCTTTGGGAAATCTGGGCTGCGGTCACCCACACTAAATAATCCACTTTCAATGCACTTTGCAACTGGATTTTTACTGTGTGATTTGGCAAAATCCAATTCGAACATGCATTGAAAGTATATTGAAAGTGGATTATTAAGTGTGTGTGACAGCAGCCATAAATTGGTATTTATCTGAATGTATCTAAAGCTATTAAAACACAGGAATACCTTTTAAGGGCTTAACTGGGTGAATGTGGGAGTTTAAAAATATGAATTTTTGCGCATGAAGTTCACATGTGTGCTATTTATTATTGCAATATATTTACAGTTCCACTTAGTACATACTTCAGCAGATATGTAGCTTTTATTGCTCCCCCCCCCCATACACAGTATTGCATTCAGAATACATCTAAATCTAAACTATCTATGGGGGAGATGGGCAGATGGCAATGACTAGTCTTACCACAATATATAATAATGTGAAGAAGGAGAAAAGACATTTGTTAGTCCCTTGGTATCATCATTGTCGTCTATCTATATATCTAATTCCCAACTTGCCCCCTCCGTGCGGATACTTAAATCAGCACGGAGGGGGCAGCTGGGGGGCTGGGGGAGGTTTGTGCACACGTGGGCCAGTCCCCACGTGTGCACAAAAATAAAAAAAGTTTTTAAAAATTCGGGGGGGTGTTAAAATCCCCCCGAAAGTGCAAGAGCGTCTCCTGCGCGTGCACAGGAGACGCTCTGCGACCTACCGGGCTTGCGTGCGAAGGAAGGGAGCGAACAGCCTGTGAGGCCCCGCAGCGGCGGCGGCGGGGGAGAAAGACCGGTGAGGAGGGGGAAGAGACGTGGAGCCAGCGTTCCCGTGAAGGGAAGAGAAGCGGCCTGCGGCAACGGCCGAGAGGGAGAAGGCGGCACTCCAGAGACACGCACACACACACACCCCTCCTCCCAAGAGAGCCCCTGCCGGCTCGCGCCCGAAAGTGGCGCCCCTGCTTGAAGTTGCCTGCGGGCGCCCGGCTCAGGCCGCTGGGATGCGGGCCGAGTGAGCGGCTTGCCCGGGCCGGCGGCATGCGAGGCGGCAACTGGAGCGGCTTTTGGGGGCCCCCC
>NW_015160324.1:161137-164489 GCF_001447785.1 Gekko japonicus
GCGGGCGGGGGGAGACCGGCCTGGGGGGGCGGACAGCGGGCGGGGGGCGCCGCTGCCTCGGGGAGATCGAGGGGTGGTGTGGTGGAGGAGACGGGGCTCTTCTCCCCCCCGCGCGAGTATCACGGGTCCCCCTCTTGTATATATGTAATAGCTAACTATGCTCCAGTCGATGGATACCTAAATCTGTGGATCAGGGCCATTTATACAGGATTAAGATTTTTCAGCAAACTTGTGAGATACCGTAGGCTTGCAGAAAAATCTTAAAATGGGGGAAATGGAGGTGGGGTAAAAACAAACAGACACCCAAACAAGGGAACCATTGTCTGTGCAGCTGCAGACAACAAGGGCAACAGAGCTCAGGAAGCTGTGGTCAGCAAAGGTAGCAGCAGCAAACAAACAGGGGAAGAGAGGTCAGGCAAGTGAGCAACCAAGGAAAGCTAGAGATTAGAAAAAGAGGAGCTGGTTTGTTGGTGCTGCTGCCCGGTGGGAATGAAGCTGGACAGGTAGAAAGGAAGCATTTGTGGTGGGAATGAGAAAGAGGCAGTGCAGCTTTCTCCTTCCTTTGACAGGGAGAGAAGGTAGATAAACGGCAATGGTTGGGGGAAGGGAGGGAGGAGGTGTCATTGCTGTTCTCTGTTTGCCCAGTGCAAGCACCTGAGCAGGACAGAAGGGTGGCTGGGAATGAAGTGGTGTTGCAGTTCACTCCAACCACTGGAAGGAGAGGGGAAAAGCGGGAGTTGTGGCTCCTTCCCGCCCGAGGAAGACAATGATGGTAAGGCAGTGGTAAATGCACATACTCACTCCAAATCCTCTGGCTGCAGCAGTGAGTGAGGCATCCTTTGAAACACTCCTCCCCTCACATAAATTGTGATCCCACCCTGACTATACCCAAGGGAAATGAATGAGGTATAACAATAGGAAAACATAAAGATCAGCTCCAGCTTTACTCCCTTCCCTTGCCCTCCACTCATCAGGCCTCCTCCTTCCAGCCACAGCAGCTGGGAACAGTTTAAAGAAAGAATCTGCATCTCCACTCCTCTCCTCCCATCTGATTGGATTAGCAGAAACAATAAAACACAAAAAAACACTAAACCAGGCATAACCCTCAATATAAAAAAGTATATAAGCCTAACAATTAAGCAGACTCCCAAACAAATCACGGTACTAACGAAAGCTAACCACAACACCATCCCTGACATACTGTTCTGCATCCCACTTGTATAGTCTAATAGCAAAATCAGCAAAATCTGAGGATACTTAAATCTGGTGACTGGAGACATGAACGGACCAGACAGATCTTTATACAAACCTGAAAAAATGCCCAGGTTTGCAGAAAAGTCTGGAATCTTAAAAAATAAATAAATGGGGGTTAAACAAAATCCAAAATGATAAAAGGACCGTCAGTAGCTTTATGAAACAGAAACCCTCAGTGGCAGTTTTAAGCAGACAAAGCATTCTAGGGCTGTGATCACACGGAGCATTAGCCACACTACAGAGACGGAAGATAGGTGGATTTTCCGGGCGCGATCACAGCACCGTATCTGGGAAGCATAGAGCTCCCGAGGCTTCCCGCTGAAGATGCGGGGTAAAAAACTAGTACCTCCGAGGTACTAGTTTCTGGAAACCGCGGTGCAAGGGTGGGCGCTTGATCGCATTTCCGGTGGTAGATCGTGGCATCTGGCGCCCGCCCATGTCCCGTCGCTAAAAGGTTCCCCCCCAAGTCTCCATGGGATACGCACAAGCACCCAACGGCGCATGCGCACACTTAGTTTAAAAACAAACAACACAGCCCCCTCATCTTTTCTGTACCCCCCCCACTCCTGGCTCGGCCTGCTTGAGAGGAACTCTCCGCACCGGGCGGCAGAGGGGGAGGTGCAGGGGGGCGTGGCGGGGGCGGGGGGCCGGCTGAAGCTCCTCCTGGAGGGGACCGGACGGAGGACACAGTTTGCATTCCTCTGCAGCACTGGAAGGGGTTAAACCCACGGAGCCTTTTGCTAGAGAGGCCACTTCTTTGCCGTGCCGCAGGATTGTCCTGTGATCGGCACCTCCCCCCTAACCACGGGACCTCTACGGGACCTCTACAGGATGTCTGATTGTGCAGCCGCGCGTTATTTTGCTCCGGGGCAAAAAGCCACACTTCCCCCTCCCGCATTTTCCTGCCCGTATGACCGGGGCCTAGGCTTGGTTTCTGTCAGTAAATGCAGGAGGAGGACCCTTTGGCCTTTGACAGAGGATTCATCAGAACAAGGCCTGGAAGCAATCATTGGGTGACTTGATAGGACCTGATTTGCGTGACTCACTGAGGCCTAGCTGCTTGCTACCATATGAAAGCCAGTGTGGTGTAGTGGTAAGAACATCAGAGTAGGGTCTTGGAGACCCAGGTTCAGATTGTCAGTTTGCCATGGAAGCTCCCTAGGGGATGCTGAGCCAGTCACATAGTTTCATCCTAACCTACCTCTCAGGTAGGGTTGCCAGCCACCCAGTCCAGGCGGGGGTTCCCCCACTTTCGCGTGCTGCAAAAGATATCGGCAACACTCAAAGATCCCCCTGCCAGGAAGAAGGTAGGACCTGGCAACCCTACTCTCAGGTTGTTGTGAGGATAAAAAGGCAAAGAGGAGTATGACGTAAGCTGATTTGGTCCCCACTGTGGAGAAAGATGGAATGTAAATGAAGTAAATAAATTATAAATATAGCTGAAGATGGGAGGTAGAGAAAAGGTAGGTTGTTGAATGGCTGAGAAGGAGAAAATGGGGGCAGGCAAAGGGGAAATAATGTAAGGAGGGGGATATGGGCAAAAAGTGCCCCCTGCAAGTCCTTGAGGGTTTCCTACCATGCAGGTAGGCCTGACCCTGCAGCTGGCACCACACAACTGGGCCATAGTTTCCCTAGGTAGAGGCTGCCTGGGAGAGGAGGCTGTAGACAAAGGGACAGATAAAGGTAGGTTGGCTGTTGTGTGGGAAGCAGAAACAAAAGCAGGAAAAGGGGAGACCCTAAGGGGTATTTCATGGAAGGGAAAGAAGAAATAGTGGGGGGGGGGATGATATGCCCCTCCACAAGTCCTTGGGGTTCCCACTTGTAATTAACTTATTAGTCTGCTAATTACAGGTCTAAAATGTACATTCCAATAGAAACAGTCTTGGTAAGGTTGGAAACAAGATAATCTCTTCACTCAGCTGCACTTGGAAGGATTCTACAAACAGTAAATAATTTGTCTCTATTTGTTCAAAGAAACATTTATCAACAGTATATATCTTCAAATATCTTCAGTCCTGTGATGCAGACGTATTTATTTTAATTGGTTAATTAGTCAAACAAAAAATAAAGCATAAGAGTTGATCAGTTGTAAATTATT
>NW_015160324.1:164541-169618 GCF_001447785.1 Gekko japonicus
CTAATATTTCAGGCAATTTCCTGATACTTCTTTAGTCTAAAAGAATGTATTGTGTGCACTTATAAACTCCTATTTCTGTTTGACAAGTTTTCTGGCAAATGCCAGAGGGCCTTAACAGATTTCCAAGAAGTTGTATAGGTGTCTGCTGCAAACTAGTTAAAGCTCTATATTGTAGCATTTCAGGTTCACACACATTCTCAATAGACATAACATTTTATCTGATACAGTATATTAAGTCGATTTTGGAGCATATGGTTCCCAAGTTTCTTTTTTGCTATGTTTTCCAGAGATGTTACAGAGGTTTATGATGTTTCATATTGGGGGATATATCAGATTTTGATCAGCTGCTCCATGAATTTTGGTGAGAACAAGTAACAGCAAAAGTAGCCAGAGGATGAAAAGAAAAATGATGCCTTCACAGTTAGAACCTAGCACATGTAACATTATCTGTAACAACATCACTAGAAATCACCTTCAGATCTTGCAACAAAAGGCACCTTCACATATATGGGGGAAGGAAAATTCCACCCTGCAGCAACTAAGGTGAAACTGGAGTGGAACGATTTCTGGACTCAGGGGAAATAGTTTGGACTCAGGGGAAATAGTTTGGAAAATAAGTTTGAATGAGTAGACTACCATCTTTTCATTTAACTTCTCTTCCATCTTCTTGTTTTGGGGACTAGTATAGGGAATTTTATCCAGAAATAAATTCCTGACAGAAAACACCAGCTAGGGCTCTCACACAGCATAGAGAAGGTTTTAAAATGCCCACATCAGAAAAGAGCAGATACAGGTATGTTTGGAGCCCTGGACAGAAGCTCCAGAGTTCACAGAAATCCCAAAGAAATGATATGCGAGATCCAAGTCTGCTTACAATAAGGTTGCCTAGCCCCCAGTCCTGGCAGGGGTTCCCCCAGTTTTGTGGACTTCTTTTCACTGCTGGCCAGCTGGCCGGGGAGGGGGGAACCCTTCCCACAAATGCCCCCAAACATAATGACATCACCCGGAAGGGACATCATCATGTCACCAACATTGGGGGGGGGGTGATGCTCTAGTTTTTGGGCAGAACTCTATGGTAAAATTGAGCTCAAACCAGAGAGTTTTGCCCCAAAATTAGAGCTTCTGTCCCCTGATGTTGGCAACATGATGACATCATTTTTGAGTAATGTCATCAGGGCATGTGCGCGAAGAAGAAGAAGAAGAAGAAGAAGAAGAAGAAGAAGAAGAAGAAGAAGAAGAAGAAGAAGAAGAAGAAGAAGAAGAAGAAGAAGAAGAAGAAGAGGAAGAGATTGGATTTATACCCCGCCCTTCACTTGGAGTCTCAGAGCGGCTTACAAACTCCTTTCCCTTCCCCTCCCCACATCAGACACCCTGTGAGGTGGGTGGGGCTGAGAGAACTCTGACACAAAATGCTCTTTTCCAAGGACAGCTGTGCCAGAGCTTGTGACTGACCCAAGATCACATCAGCAGGTGCAAGTGGAGGAGTGGGGAATCAAACCCGGTTCTCCCAGATTAGAGTCCGCACACTTAACCACTACACCAAACTGGCTCTCCTAAAGATCCTGGAACAGAACCTGGAGCCCCCTGCCGGCAGCCAGGCAGGACCTGGCAACCCTAACTTACAAGGAGATTTTAATAAATAACCAGACTTACCAAAATAGCAGGCTAACTTCGATTTGCCGGGCCACAAACACGCACAGTGAAGCCAGCGAAAACCCTAGATGAGATACATAGCTAAAACTGAACATTTTATACTCTAATTGCTGACTATACGTCAAGAATAGCATCATCACCCTGACCTGGATAGCCCAGGCAAGCCCAATCTCATCATATCTCAGAAACAAAGCAGGGCCAACCCTGGCATGTGTTTGGATGGGAGACCTCCAAAGAATACCAGGGTCAGGAGGTAGAGGCAGGCTATCAAGCCACTTCTCTGAAAATCTTCCATGCCCCAGTAGGAGTTGCCAGAGGTTGCTATGAGTTCTAGGCATGGGCACACACACACACGCATGTGCGCGCACACATACAAAATAGCATAATCAAAGCTATCATCCCAGACATCCTGGGACATCTTGCATATAGTACTCATTGGTGGAAGAAGACAAGTCAGCTTTCTAGAACTCAGGATAGCATGAATGAAAACATTTTCTTGGGAGTGGCCCACCAGTCATCCTCCTATGCAACTAGAGATTACAGAGGCTACACAAGGTAGAAGAGCAGAGTCTGTTTGGGAGGTCAGGGCTTTTAAAGAATGCTGATAGTATGGATGGGGGAAGAGGTGAAGATGAGGAAATTCTGAGGCTGCAGAAGCTGGAGGTGGCAAGAGACAGCTCAGGAGCAATATAGGAAGAAACAACAGAAACAAAGAGCCCAGGAGCAACAGGAGCTGAAGCAGCAGTGCCAAGAGGAGCAAGTGCACCTACAGCCAGAGCAGTCAGTGTTGTAAAAAGGGAAGAAAGGCTCGAGACCGGGCTGAGTACCAAAGTGAAGGCAGATGACCTGTTTGGACAGAGTGAAGACGCAAGCCTCAGAGCTAGCAGTAGGGATTAAGGGGCAATTAAGTAAGCTCCTCCTATGACTGGGAACTTGGAGCAAGGACCTACAACAGAAGCGGTAGACTTTGAGGGTCAGGAGTTTACATCCCAGAAGGGGCTCTGGGATATGGCAGGAGTATTGAAAAATCAACTGAATGGGACTGAGAATTGGGGAGGAGTCAGACTAGGCACAGAAGTCTGACAGTTCAAGGGTTGAGCCTTAAGTGATGCATGAAAAGGAGCCTGTGAGGAATTGTAAGGAGTTCCTGACTGGCATAGTAGACACTCGGGTTTGAGGCTCCATGGGTGAGAACAAGCGACAGATGAGTTTTGCACCCAGTTTTTATTGGCCAAATTATTCCTGTTTGGAAAACCAGGGCCAGCACCAGAAACCAGCATGGCTAGGCATCTGCTGAGGCCTGAGATCCCCTAGAAGGACCACCCTAACCCTATACCCCCTTTGAGTAAGGCTATAGGACAGAAATGACACTAGTCAATGACCTCCATCTGAATGTAAATAAGGGCTGTGCCCCTTTTTTGCTCCTACTAGTTTTATCAGCAGCCTTTGATATTGTGGATCAGCTTGCTGAGATATCTGGAGACAAACGTAGGGATGAAGTCAAGCACTTTGGATTGGTTTAAATGGTTCCTTATGATCAGGACTCAGAGAGTTGCAGCTTGAGACCAGTTGTTGTTGGTGTGAGACTTGCCTTGTGGGGTTCCTCAAGGCTCAGTCCTATCCCCCCCGTGCCATTCAACCTCTGTGTAAGTCCTTAGAAGGGTGTAGGTTCAGGTTTTCATCAATATGCTGGTGACACCCCTCTCTATATCTCTTCTGGTGATTCCATAGAGGTTCTGAGCCAGTGCCTGGCTGCTGTAATTAGATGACTAAGAGTGAACAAATCATGACAAGACAATTGGGAAAGCTGAAGTCCCAGGGTGCGTCCCACTTTTGATGGGGTCCAAGTGAAACCTGCTGATTCAAGTAAGAGCTTACTGGATTTAGCTATGTTGCTTCAGAAACAAGGTAATACAGCTGCCGAAAAAAGTATTATTTTAGCTTCACTTAGCTTGGAAGATGGCTCCCTACACTGATTTGGCTGATCTGGTTATGTGGATACATGCAATGGTAACCTTGAGGCTAGACTATTGTAAAGCACACTACGTGGATCTGTCCTTAAAGACAAGTTGAAAATCACAGCTGGAACAGTTACGATCAGGCACTAGGTGGAACATGCATGCCACACGCATTCTGCAGTCACTCCACTGATTCTTGATTAGCTGTGTGTGTGTAAAATGCTGTCAAGTCTCAGTTGACTTATGGTGACCTCAGCAAGGGGCTTTCAAGGAAAGTGTTAAGCAGAGGTGGTTTGCCATTACCTTTTCTGCAGAGTTTTCCTTGGTGGTCTCCCCAGGGCCACCAAAGGGGGTGGGGGTGAATGGGACAAAATTCATTGGGCCCAAATCAGCTGGAGGCCCCCTGAAGCCAGCATCATGCTACATCCAGCCAAATGTCTCCATTTATTTTAATGCAGTTCTGTCTACAGTCGCTAGGGGAGCAGGGAAGTCTGAGCACAGTAAAAAGCACTTTCAGACCGATTTCCCACAAGCTGCTGCTCTGTGCTCGCTCTTCTCCCCCCCACATCCTAAGTGTCAATTTCACACTATGTGCTGCGCAGCGGCATTTTGCACTGCAGCTTTGCCCAATTGCCTCCATGTCTACTCAAGCCTGTTTTTTGAGGATTGAGTAGACGTGGGGAAAATCGGGTGAAGTTGTGGGGCAAAATGCCACCGCACAGCAAATAGTGTGAAATTGACACGTACGATCAGGGCAAAGGGAAGAGCGAGCTCGGAGCAGCAGCTTGTGGGAGATCAGCCTCACTGTTAGCTAGACATCCCTTTTTTCTACATGACTGAAGCAAGCATGCTAAACCCAGCAACCAATCCAGTACTGGAGTGAGACAAAAGAGCACACTAATGGCCACTGCAGTAATTGCCAACCTGCAGCCTTCTAACAAGGTCATTTTCTCCAGTAGTCTAGTCTTTCTCCCTTTCCTTACAGTCGTGTGTTGCAGCAAGATAAAATAACCTTCCCCTTTCTTTTCCTTAATTTCTCTCTCTCTTTTCCACAGTTTTCTCATTCATTTCTCCCACCACCTAATTTTTCCATGTCCCACCTCAATTTATTTCTCAACTCATTCTCATTCCTATTGTGCTTGGCAACAGAATTTATTTAATTGTTGTATAGTAGCAAACTTGTGTAATAGTATGAACAGAAGGGGGGAGAATATTTGCCTATGATCTAACAAAGTAGTAGTAAAAGGATTCTTCCTCCTCCCTCGACCCTTTAAGTGCTTAGTAATGGAACATTAATCTGTTTTAGTGGTTATACATGTGGAACAGTTTAAAACTCCCAGTTTAGGCACTGGGTTGTTATTATTTTGTTGATGGGAGATCTAATAATCCTTTGTAAAGGCTACTTTACTGTATGACAAATGATGTAATCCTTTTAATGTAATGTTATGCCAACTTCTCCAGGAAAT
>NW_015160325.1:0-23716 GCF_001447785.1 Gekko japonicus
CTGCCACTGAAAAGGCCCTTTCTCATGTGCCCACCAGACGAGCTTTTTTGACTGAAGCAGCAGGCAGGAGGGCATTTCCCTGTGATCTTAATTCCTGGGCAGGAACATATTCAAGAAGATGGTCTTTCAGATATCCTGGTCCCAAGCCATGTAGGCCTTTAGAGGTCAAAACTACCTTGGATTGGTCTCAGGAGCGGATCGAAAGCCAGTGTTATTTAAATGTTTACTCTTTCACATTTTTAAAAAAGAAACATTTTTAGAAGCTGAGAAACATAGGCAGGTCTTCTATATTCAGGCTCCTCTGTGACAAACACCTGCATGACCTAAAGCTTGTCTTGGAACAGAGGACATATGCTGGCTTCAAAAGCAACGGAACTGCCTCCCCACCCACCCCTTCCCAGCTTTCCGTCTGTACTCAGCTTAAGTCGCAGTTTGCTTTTTCTCATCAAACATCCACTGATGTTCTACCACCATAATTGTTCATCTTTGCCACATCTCCCTCTGCCACGTTTCCCAGATGACGTCCCATCTTTGCTCAACTATTAACTGAGAATTTGCATATCCTGCCTCTGTACACCAGGAGATTTTGTACCTTTTGAACTGTGTCAGGGTCCCGTGCTCACTGATCGTGAAAAGTAAGGCTGAGACTTTCCTTTGGTTTAAACCTGTTGCTTTGAAGAGAGCGCCAGTATCATCTTTTCCAAACTGTGCAGCACCTGGGGTGGTTGCCTGATAAAGGACTTTAGAAATGCGAATGTATTGTCTTCTAATATTTGCAAATTAGATACAGATTCGCCTTTTGAAATTGGCACATTCCTTTCAGAATTTAAAAGAACAGAGATGGAAGGCAGATCGCAAGGGGATTGGAAACATTCATGATCTCTTTCTAACACCCAAATTATGCTTTCCTTTTATGAAACCAATGCACGTAGATCTAACAGGCCCATTAAAAAGCTCTGTTTCCCAAGACACTTTAGAAAAGCCAGGTATTCATGAGGGCTCTCCCACTTTTGTTTTATTTAACTTATATATTCTTGAAAATGACTTGAATCCCAAGTACTCAGCCATTCGCATGCAGGCTAATCTTAGTGAGGTATGTTTCTTTTTGGAGGTAAGAACGTGGGGGATTGATGGAATCGGCTTCTGTAATAATCTATGCAAGCTGATCGGGGCGAGGAGTGCAGGAGCGGAGGCCCATGGCAGGATTAGTGTCACAACTGGTAAGCAGAACTGGAAGGGGGGGAACACAACTGTGGTAGGTGCCACTTCTTATGTAGGTCTTATGTCTTATATTGCTGCAATTTTTCAGTGTTTGGCAGTGATACCATTTAGCAGGGCTCTTTTTGTAGAAAAAGCCCAGCAGGAACTCATTAGCATAATAGGCCACACCCAACAGCAGGAACTCATTAGCATATTGGGCCACACCCCTGACAGCGTGGCTCATTAGCACATTAGGCAGCACCCCCATGTTACCAGAAGTGTGGTTATCCAGCCACACCCACCTTTTGCTTGTTATTCTGTTTACCTTGTTTGTTGGCTTTTTTGTAGCAGGAACTCCTTTCCATGTTAGGCCACACACCCCTAATGTAGCCAATCCTGATGAGTTTCTGCTGTTGGGTGTGGCCTATTATGCTAATGAGTTCCTGCTGGGTGTGGCCAACTTGGGAGCCAGCCGGAACTCCGTTCCTGTGTGTTCCTGCCCAAAAATAGCCCTGCCATTTAGGGAAGGCTGCAATTTTTCAGTGTTTGGCAGTGATACCATTTAGGGAAGGCAGGGGATGGGGACTGATTCCCAGCTCCCTCTAAGCTGTAGAGTCTTGTGAGCAAAAATTCTACTCTGTGAGCTACTGGCATTAACGTTGTGAGTGAGCGATTTGGCTACTGCCTAAATTAGTTTACTCTGGAGCTATCCTTCCTAAGCTAAGATAAAAATGTGTGAGCCAGAGGCTAAAAATTGTGAGCTGGCTCAGACTAACTCAGCTGAAGGGGAACACTGGTCAGCATACTCATTCTCCATACTTTTTTTGCAGTTGTTTTTTTTGCTACCTTTACCTAGTGCCCGTGTCTTAACGACCAGCATAAGAATGTCACATTGCTGATGTTTTTGTACCCCCCAGAGCCCCCCTTCCTTTACTTTATTCATATTCTGCCTTCCTCACTGAGATCTAAGGTGGATTGGTGGGAAGTACTGTCCAGTCACAGCCAACGTATGGCAACCCCATAGGGTTCTTAAGGCAAGAGACGAACAGAGGTGGTTTTGCCATTGCCTTCCCCGGCATAGAGACACTAGACTTTCTTGGTGGTCTCTCATCCAAGTACTAAGCAGTGCTGACCCTCCTTAGCTTCCAAGTTCGGACAAGATCGGGCCAGTCTGGGCCATCCAGGTGAGGGACAAGATGGATGACACATATGTTAAAAAGGAAAGTGGTGTCACATAAGTAGAAGACAGTGTGGTGGGAGCAGGATAATACATACAGCAAACAGGCAATGCCTACTCTATGCCGTGGTCTAGTCCATAGTCTCATTCTTCACAAAAAGCACCTCCCTATTCCATTATAAAATAGGCTGGTTAGTTTTACAGAAATTTCCAGTGAGTGGCATAAAATGAACATGTACAATAAAAGTAGAACAATCTAATAATTCCCTTCAACTTCTGTAACATGTTTGAGATGAGCAAGGGTGATTATGTAGAACCAAAACCATAAGTTAGGGGGAAAGTCCCCCCCCCAAAAAAGATTTCCCATAGGTCATTCTATTGAAGCTCTGTATAATTGCCCTTTCTACTTTCTAATACCTTGTTTCTGGAAATATTTTATAAAATTAAGATAACTACCCAAATTGTGGGCTTACCAAGAGTCAATAAGAACCTTGCCTATCTACCTGCATATATCTTTGATGCCTACAGTTAATACGGAATAATTCCACCTTTTCCAGGTTAAGTTTCAAGACATTATTACTTCCCTTGTTCTTTTCTCCTGATGGCAACAGTCTGCAGCACCATACTAAGAGGCTTTTAACAAAGAATTAATAGTGTAACTACATCTAATGGTACCTCCATTTTGCTCAGAGTTTGGAAACGTGTTATTGGTGAAATTAGACAGAGAGGGGGACATGGAAAAGAAAGATGAACTGAAGGAAAAAAAGTCAAAATGGTAAGTAATTTCAGTTTGAAATGCTTAGTTTTATTGTATATAATGTGCTTTCTTTTATTTGGCTCTCCCCCCCATCAGTTTTTCTGCTACAGTATATGCAAAATGCATGTGTGTTTTAATTATATGTGCTTTAAGCAAGCTGGGCATCATGAAGATTTTCAGCGGCTGTCATATACTTGTGAGGGTTTTTTAGGAGCTTTACTGTCTTGTGCTTTGGACTATCCAGTTCCTGTTGCATTCTCATCTCCTTAAGAGTCTTTTATGGCCCACCTCATCTTCACCTGTTGATAACCTTCCCATGGAAAGAGAGCTACACTTGAGAAAGAGCTACTGTGGTCAATGATGTACATATGGTTGTATTAGACCAGCTCTTAAGGACCTAGCCCTTATAGGGTTCAAAAACCTGTTGCATTCTCATCTCCTTAAGAGTCTTTTATGGGCCACCTCATCTTCTCCTGTTGATAGCCTTCTCATGGAAAGAGAGCTACACTTGAGAAAGAGCTACTTGTGGTCAGTGATGTACATATGGATGTATTAGATCAGCTCTTAAGGACCTAGCTCTTATGGGGTTCCAGAACCATTGGGTACAGAATTCTAAAGCAGGGGTTTTCTTGAGGTTCCTGGGATGTTTGTGAGAACTCCCTCTGTCAGAAGAGCTTTTATTATTTTCAACATTTTTTATTGAAGTATTAAAAATGCATACAACTGTTAAAGTAAGATAAAACCACTTCAATTTTAACAAAAATTAGCTAGTACTAATAACAACATAATCTATACATCAATCATCAGAAGAGCTTTAATAGCAAGTTGTCTTGAAAAGACAAATTGAGCAGTGTCCACCAGAGTCACGTTCCTAAGAGCATAAGAACATAAGAGAAGCCAATGTTGGATCAGGCCAATGGCCCATCCAGTCCAACACTCTATCACACAGTGTCCAGAAATACCAGGTGCCATCAGGAGGTCCAGCAGTGGGGCCAGGACACTAGAAGCCCTCCCACTATTGCCCCCCCAAGCACCAAGAATACAGAGCATCACTTGTTCCAGACTGAGAGTTCCTTCCTATCTATACCTTGTGGCTAATAGCCACTGATGGACCTCTGTTCCATATGTAGCCACCACCACCTCCTGTGGCAGTGAATTCCATGTGTTCATCACTCTTTGAATGAAGAAATACTTCCTTTTGTCCATTCTATCCTGACTGCTCAGCAATTTCATTGAGTGCCCATGAGTTCTTGTATTGTGAGAAAGGGAGAAAAGTACCTCTTTCTCTACCTGCTCTATCCCATGCATAATCTTGTAAACCTCGATCATGTCACCCCTCAGTGTCGTTGTTTCTCCAAGCTAAAGAGCCCCAACTGCTTTAACCTTTCTTCACAGGGAAAGTGTCCCAACCCTTTTATCATTCGAGTTGCCCCTTTCTGCACTTTTTCCAATGCTATAATATCCTTTTTGAGGTGTGGTGACCAGAACTGTAGACAGTACTCCAAATGAGGTCACACCATCGATTTATATAGGGGCATTATGATACTGGCTGATTTGTTTTCAATTCCCTTCCTAATTATCCCCAGCATAGTGCTGGCCTTTTTTTATTGCAGTCGAACACTGCCTCCTCTGCAACACAACAAGGACTCAGGAAGGTGTTGGGTGCATGCTCTGGGAAACCTCAGTTCATGCAGAGCAAATAGCAAAGCCTGACAGGGCCGGCCACTGCCCTGTACAAACATAAAGGGCATCCTAGAATATGCCTGAGTTTCACCTGCCAAGCACACTCTGTTTACAAGGCAGTCAACCTAACCAGGGAGTGAGAAAGCTGGTGGCTTGGATCTAGCTGGCTTTTCCACTCAATCTCACTTAACCCCGCCCCTTACTACAGCCCCCATCCCAAATATCTTCTGTCATCGCAGGCCACATGATCCCCAGTACAGCCGTTTAGTTGGTCAAAAGGGGATCTCCTTGGACATGCATGGAACTACCTTATACAGACTCATGCTATCAGTTAGGGATGCCAGCCTCCAGGTGGGACCTGGGGATCCCCTGGAATTCCAGCTCATTTCCAGACTACCAAGATCAGTTCCCCTGGAGAAAATGGATGCTTTGGAGGGTGGCATTGTACTCCACTGAGGTCCCTGTCCTCCCCAGGCTCCATTTCCAGATCTCCAGGAGTTTCCCAATCTGAATCTGGCAAGCCAATCTCTCCATGGTCTCAGGCAGAGGCATTTCACATCACCTACTGCCTAGTTCGTTTTAACCTGGGGAGGCTGGGAATTGATCCTAGGACCATCTGCATGCCAAGCAGAGGCTCTTTCACTGAGCCTCCGCCCACCTTGTTCCCTTTTTGCCAATCGAGAGGTTGGTTAGAACCAGCTCACTGTGACTGGGAATGCTAAATTAGTTATCTTTCCAACACCCGTAACTTCTGAGCCAAACTTTAAGGAAGTGAACAGTTAGATTGGAGTCCAGTAGCAGCTTGGAGACCAACAAGATTTTCAGGGTGTAAGCTTTCCAGAGCCAAAGCTCCCTTTGTCAGATATTTTGACTCTCGAAAGCTCATACTCTGAACAGCTTGTTGGTCTTTAGGATGGTACGGGACCTGAATCTAACTGTTCTACCACAGAGCAACATGCTTAGCTTTAGGGAGCGGTGGCGCACGCGGTAAGTGAAGCCTGCATTACATCTGGCTGAACAGCTCCGGCTGTTTGAGCCCTACTGCGGCCAGAGTGAGCTCCCAGCCCTAGGTCCCAGCTCCCGCCCACCCAGTGGCTCGAAAGCCCGTTAAAGGGCAACTAGACAAATGGGTACCTGCTCTTAGAGTGGGGGGGCACCCGTCCCCTGTGGTGTAGCGGTGTGAGCAGCGAAGCGACGGTGAGCGATGGCGGCAGCGGAGAAGACATGGCAGCGGCTGGCGAGGCAATGCGAGTGAGAGGAGGCTGGGTTGGCAAATCACGGAGGCGAGGCGACGCAGCAGGCCGGGGCCTACTGGACAGAGGCCGCAGCGAGCATGCGCGGACGTGCGCTCGGTCCAAGCCCAAAGGTGTCGCAACAGCCAGGAAGTCGCAAAAATCAAAGATCAGCGCCAGGAGGACATCGTCGACGGGTCTCCCAGATCCTAATCTAATACTCTAGATCCTAATCTAATACTCTAGATATTCTAGTAGCGCGTTGTTGTTGATAACAACAACACGCTACTAGGTGCCTGGTAGGCTAGTCACTTTCCCCCTTGTATGTATGTGGCCCTAGGTTAGGATTGGCATTAATTGGAACATGTAAACCGCTCAGAGCCCTCAGGGGGTGAGCAGTATATAAATTGAAATAAATAAATAAATAAATCTTTAAAGAAAAATTCAGGTGGGGCAGCCGTGTTGGTCTGAAGCAGCAGAGCAAAGTTGGAGTCCAGTGGCCCCTTTAAGGCCAACCGAGTTTTATTCAGAGTGTAAGCTTCCATGTGCAAAGCACACAGATTTATCTGAAGAAGCGTGCTTTGCATCTGAAAGCTTACACTTTGAATAAAACTCTGTCGGTCATAAAGGTGCCACTGGACTCCAACTTTGCCGTGCATCTTTAAAGAAGAGAGAATCCGGCACCCCAGAGAATGACATTTTGGGGACAAAAATTATGGTGCAAGAATGCCACTGACAGTCGCTTGGCATTTGATGCGGTGGCAAGAAGGACAGGTTACAACGACACTGGTGGTTTCCTTGCAGGAAGGCCCACTAAAGCCAATGGGAGCTGCACAAGCGCTCAGCTGTCAGGTGTGCACAACAGAAGTTCCCAGCCGACTGGGCTCACGCAGACTATGTTGACTACATCAAACAGAGCAGACTAATGAATCGTCTTCCTCTGGCTCATGTCATGTTTGCGATGTAGCCTGCAGTGCTGAACAAGGTATCCACCCTGACACTAAAAAAAAAAAAAGAGAAGAAGAAAAAGAGACATATTCCTGAGTGATGCCCTAGGAATCTCGGCTTCTTTGGAAGGAAAAGTATGTTAATGTGTTCCTGGTAACACTCCGGAAGGAAACCATGTTTTAAAAGAGCCTTTAAAAAACAAGTTGGACGTGTCTGAGGAACAATCGCTTGATTTAAAACAAGGATGGGAAAATGTTGGTGAAGTACTTATAAATATCACTGGGTTTGGTTTTCAGTCACACCAGGTTTTACAACCTGTGTGTGATTTTGTGGGTTTCAGCAGTGATATGTCCGGCAGTGGTTAAAGAGCATCACTGTGTTCCTGCGTACAATTCAAGTTTCACTCAAATCTGATTCAGATGGTCTAGCATATGAAACGGCTTTGTATCCTGTCTGATCACAGGCCAGTCGGTATCGTCTATTTTGACCGGCAGGAGTCAACGCAGAGAGTACTTTGTGCTAAATACTTTGTACTAAAAATATTTATTTATTTAATGTTTATTTAATGTATTTATTTAATGTTTATTTATTTAATGGGGGGTTTTTTTTGTATTTGTATGCCACTTTTCTCCCCAACGGGGACAAAAATCAGTTTACCAAAAAATGACAATTAATTTCAACAGATGACACAATAAAACAAATGAAATACACACATCCTGGGCTGGTCACGACCTATGATGCTGGCTAACACAAGCCTAGGTAGTGAGCCGTTTGGCTCCTGTCTTCATGCCTCTGGCCCCACTCAAGCTTTTTGTACCTGCAGGAAGAAAAGGACAAACTTAGCCCAGATGTTACTCAGCTGTTGCGAGCTTACTGCCAGCACGATCTTCATCACTTCTCCCCAGAATTTAAAAAACAGAGTACAGATTCTGCACTAAGAAATGCTAAATTCTGTGACCTGCATAAATAGTGCAGATTTGCATACCATTTCATATCTCACATAACATATTCTCGGTGTTTACGCTGTTGTTTAATGGGACATAAAGGGCTCTGTCCCCAGCCACGCACACGTTTTCATTCATATCTTCACAGGATTAGAAATGTGCTCTTCTTCTTGGATCTATTGCCCATTAGTTTTGCTGGATGCCTCTGAGTTCTAGTATTGGGGGTGGGGGATATGTTCTCTCTATACATCTTTTCCACCCCATGCCTAATTTCATAAAACCTTTGTCATGTTTCCCTTTAGTCACCTTCAGTTTCAGTTTCATCCAGGTGGGGTAGCCATGTTGGTCTGAAGCAGCAGAACAAAGTCTGAGTCCAGTGGCACCTTTAAGACCAACAAAGTTTTATTCACGGTATAAGCTTTCATGTGCATGCACATTTCCTCAGATACAGTAATCACCCAGTACTTATGCATCTTGACTCTAAATGGTCCTTCCTGACAACAGGTTGTCTGTCTGTCTGTCTGTCTGTCTGTCTATCTATCTATCTGTCATCGTCATCGTCATCATCATTGGGTGTGGAGGGGGAGGTATTTGTGAATTTCCTGTATTGTGCAGGGGATTGGACTAAATGACCCTGTTGGTCCCTTCCAACTCTATGATTCTATAATTCTAGGATGCTGCGGTGGCTCAAGTGGTTAAGATGCTGAACTGCAGGCTGTGGAAGGTTCAGCAGTTCGAGGCCCGAGGGTGCCGCATGACGGAGTGAGCTCCCATCTCTAGTTCCAGCTCCTGCCAACCTAGCAGTTCGAAAGCAAGAAATTGCAAGTAGATAAATAGGTACCACTTCGGTGGGAAGGTAACAGCGTTCCGTGCGCCTTGGTGTTTAGTCATGCCGGCCACATGACCACGGAAATGTCTTCGGACAGCGCTGGCTCTTCGGCTTTGAAACGGAGATGAGCACCGCAACCCTAGAGTCGGATTCGACTGACTTTCGAGCAAGGGAACCTTTACCTTTACTTTAGGAGGCCTGCAGGATCAAATCAGTGGCCCACCTAGTCCAGGATCCTTTTTTCAGTGCCCACAAGCAAGGAACAAATGCAAGCACCCCCCACTCCAATCTGGCTATCCTCCCCTATCCTTAGGAGATTGTTTTTAATGTTTCTTACTGTAGAATGCTGTACACCACTCTGAGACTGCTCTGTGGGGAGGGCGGTATGATGATGATGATGTCTAGAGTATTAGATTAGGACCTGGGAGACCCGGGTTCAAATCCCCACTCTGCCATGGCAGCTTGCTGGCTGATGCTGGGCCAGCACTTTCTCTTTGCTTAACCTACTTTCAAGGGTGGTTGTTGTGGGGCTAAAATGAAGGAAGGGGAGAAAGGTGTTGTAAGCTGCATTGGGTCCCCACTAGGGAGAAAAGTCATGCAGAGATACAAATAAAATACCATTTGTCAGCCTAAAATAATATTTACAGTGGAAATCTGCAGAATGACCACCCCAAGTTCCCCCCTCTCAATAGAAAAGATTAAAAATAAAATTGGGGGGTGGGGATACCTCCAACCCACAACAATTATGATTGTATATGCACAGCTGTCATTATTTTTTTTTTAAAGTTGGCTGGAATTTGGAGTTGCTGTAGAAACTCAAAATGGCCCCTGAAAATGGAAGGAATTTGCACTGGAAACCGGAGTGGGCAGAAAAAATGAAAACAGGCATTTAAGGAGGGCCCTCTCATGATCCAGGTGGTGAGAAAGGTGAATGATTTTGATGGCCAGGTAACATACACGTACTCGAGTCCAGTAGGACCTTAAAGACCGATAAACTCTCCAGGGTATAAGCTCTCCAGAGTTGAAGTTCCCTTCACCAGTTTTTTTTTTTACTTTCTTGTTTTATACGGCTTCTCTGTTCCATTCTGTAGATGCCAGCAGGCCAAACTCCTTTGGGAAAGACATTTACCCTGGCAGAGAATGAACATACATTGGAATAATTACTTTTTGCCTTAAGACTTTGGCATGCCATCTACCAGAAAAGCCTATTTCAACAAATGCCAGCCACACCTGCATAGGAGGTGGCATCACGAAACATACTCGCTTCTTCTAAGATTATCATTTGATAAGCAGGCGAAATTATTGCTGAGATAATGGTGAATCCTTTGATGTTAGAGTGGGAAAAAAAATGTAGAGGAAAGCATTGACGTATCTGGCTTCCACCCTTTTAAATAGCTTTTTCAACAGTGGAACAGAAGGCAAAACAGTTAATATTTGGAAATGTTTTTCCATCATAAAATGAAGTGGTTATAGTTCCGTGTGTGCTCAAAACAATGTGTACCTTTAAGAAAGGAACTAATGAAAAAGCTTTAACGATCCAAAAATCTTCCACTGGATTAGAACTGGGAAGAATCCAGTGCAGACCCATTAATTCTTTTCAAAGAACCCAAAAACATTTCTTAGCTAAACTTGAAAAAGTCCTTGAAGTAAATATAGTGGGCAAAGAGGCAAAGTCATGTGATAGTTGATTGAAACGAGATGTGGCTCATTTTGGTCCATATTAGCTACAAATCGACATTGCATCGTGAAAAATAAATCCAGGACTCTTTTTTTTTGTCTCATTTGATGTCAGCACAGCAGAATTAGCCTCTTTAAAAATGTGTTCATGTACAAATGTTGCTGTTTCCCAAAGTAATTCTAAAACTACTGCTGTGTTTGGGCTGGGATGCAAGGGATTGCAAAAGTAATCCTGCACAAAGAACAAAACGACGGGGGTTTCTGCTAAAGTTTCTCACACATTAGCCCCTGGTGCTGTATTGCAAACTTTTTTCAAAAGCTATTTTCAAAAGCATTTTATGTAGCATATGGTTCTGCTGTTGGGAAGAAAGTCAAAAATCCTACTGGGGACACAACATCAAGCCCTTTAAAGTGCATACATTTGTTCTTTGAATCCGGCCTTCATATTTACAGTTATCACTTTTCCTTGGAAGGCTCAGAGTAGATATAATGTGGTTCTCAGCAATCTCCCATCTAGACACAGGTCAGATCCATATCACTTTAGCTTCAATAGAACTACATGCAGAGTACCATGGACTAAATCAGAGTTCCCCAACATGGTGCCCATCAGGGCTATTTTTGGGCAGGAACGCACAGGAACGGAGTTCCAGCTGGCTCCCAAGTTGGCCACGCCCAGCAGGAACACATTAGCATAATAGGCCACACCCAACAGCAGGAACTCATTAGAATTGGCTACAGTAGGGGTGTGTGGCCTAACATGCAAAGGAGTTCCTGCTACAAAAAAAACCCTGGGTTTTGACAACAAACAAGGTAAACAGAATAAGAAGGGAAAGGTGGGTGTGGCTGGATGACCACACTTCTGGTATCATGGGAATGCAGCCTAATATGCTAATGAGTGGTGCAGTCAGGGGGTGCTAATATGCTAATGAGTTTCTGCTGCTGGGTGTGGCCTATTATGCTAATGAGTTTCTGCTGCTGGGTGTGGCCTATTATGCTAATGAGTTCGTGCTGGACTTTTTCTACAAGAAAAGCCCTGGTGCCCATCAACACGGTGCCCATCAATACCTTTCCTGGTTCTTGCCAAGGGTTTTTAGAAAATGGGCGGGCCCAGGTGGGGCTTTCGCTTAGCAAGGGTTCTGGTTGACCACTGGAGATTTGATTGGTGGAGCAGATTTTTCAGAAACGTTGGTTTGGCAGCAGTTGCTGCCACAGCACAAGAATCTGCACTGCATGACTGATTGGAGGCTGCAGCAGCCATTTTGTGGCTGGCCTCACCTCCTGCTGCAGCCATTTGGCAGCCACTATTTTATGGCTGCGTCCACCATGCTGTGTCAGAATTCTAAAGGTGCCTGCCGGCTCAAAAAGGTTGGGTATCACTGGACTAAATGAAAGGCAAGATGACTAAAGGCCCCGGTCACATGGAGAATTTGCCGCGCGAAAGGCACGAATGCTGGGTGGATTTTCGGGGCGCGGTCACACCACAACATCTGGGAAGCGTAGCGCACCCGTGGCCAACCCATGGCGTGCTGCCGAAGATGCGCAGTTAAGAAGTACCTGCAAAGATCTACTAGCAAATGGTTTGCCATAGGCTGCAGATGAACTCGTTCGGTGTGATCGCGCCGGTGCGCGCCTATTTCCTCCGGCCGTCCTCTTTGCAGCACGCGCCGAAGGATGAAACCCCGGTGTGCCGCCGTCGCGTCTGATCGCATAATGGCGAATCAGAATGCAACGGCGTAAATAGCCACGCCTCCCCCCACGTTTTCCGGCACGTGTGGCCGGGGCCAAAGATGCATGTGCCATCTTACAGGAATGGTGTGGTGCGATGGTTAGAGTGCCAGACTAGGATATGGGAGACCCAAGTTCACATGCTCCACTCTGCCATGAAAACTTTTTTTTTTCAAATAACGTTTATTTATGAGATATATTACCGAAAGGTACAAGGTAGAAGAAAGAATACAAGAATCAAGGTTCCTTACAGCCCAAAATAGCATACATTAACTGTTATAACATACATCCTTACAATAACAAAATTTCTATAAGCAAGAGAAACATATTATGATATAATTATTGTCCATATAACATTATTTGGTATTTAACTTTGGAAACTGTTTCCCAATCAAATTTGTCAATGGTGATTTTCTCTAAAATAGGAGCCCATTTTTCCAATGGGCTATATATCTCGCATTCAGTTTGATGTAGCGTGTTATATATTGAAAATTTTTCAAGTAAAAAACAATCCCAAAGTTTATGTGTCCATTGGTCTATTGTAGGCATATGTTGGCACTTCCATTTTTTAGCAATTAAAACTTTAGCTGCCGTAATCATAACATTGACCAGTTGCTGAGTTCTAGTTGGATAAGTATCTGGTTCTGCCATGGAAACTTGCTGGGTGACCTTGAGCTAGTCATCTACTCCCAGCCTAACCTACCTCACAGAGCTGATGTGAGCATCAAATAGAGAAGATGAGAATGATGTAAGCTGCTTTGGGTCGCCATTGGAGAGAAAGTTGTGATATAAGTGACATAAAGCAAATAATAAAGAATGTTCCAGTATACCACAGTGTTTAAAAGCGATATGAGACTTCCTCCAGTTCATTTCACTGAAATGAAATCTCACTCTGCCCCAAATTTCAGTTCAAAATGTGATTATTAGAATTTGTGAAATCAGCTGAAGAATAGGGGGAGCTAGTATTGTTTCCCAAAGCTTTCCCTTTCTTCACCTCATTTGCATCTAGGGTTGCCAACTCCAGATTGGGAAATACCTGGAGATTTTGGGGGTGGAGCCTCAGAAGGGTGGAGTTTAGGGAATAACACCATAGAGTCCAACTTCCAAAGTGGCCATTTTCTCCAGGTGAACAGATTCCTGTCACTTGGAGATCAATTGCAATAGCGGGAGGTCTCCAGCCACCACCTGGAAATTGGCAACCCCCTCCCATCTATATTACCAATAAACACGTGTGCATTGAGAAAACATTTCCAAGAAGCAAACTTGATGAGATTTTGAATGACATTTGTGTTTACAGAGTTTTCTACCCAAAGGCAGAAGTGGTTGTGGGTCTCAGTAAAAAATCCACAAAAAGAATCCTGTGGTCAGGTATGTGATCCTACCAATATGATGGTCGTTGGTACGTTCACTAATCGATGCACTCGTGAGCATCAGTAATGTAGGGGGAAAGGAAGATAAACTGAAAGGAGGACATCTGTGGCAAACTGCACACACCCAGGGCCCTGTGTGTACATTATGCTTCAGAAAGAAGATGTTGGAACTCCAAAATCTATATGGAAATTCAGATGTGGAGGATTTTGGAAACGTCCCTGGTTACCAAGTGTAGCAGCCCAGTCCTATGACATCTGCATTTGGGGCCTTTTTGGGCCAATCCAGCAAAGAGCGCTTTGACTCTGGAAAGCTCATACCCCGAAAAGCTTGTTGCTCTCTAAGGTGCTACAGGACTTGAATCTAGCCAGCCCGCCAGCCCTAAGGATATTGTGTTGGTAACTGGCAAACCAAGGAAGTCCACAGAGGCAAATAGTGGCAAACCAGCACTGTTCATCCCTTGTCTTGAAAGCCCCATGAGGGGTTACCATGAGTCAGCTCTGATGGCACTTTACACACACATACACACACACACAAACCCTGGCAAACATTGCGGCTTGTGCTGAAATAGCTGCAGCAGCGTTCTCTGCGAGGTAAGTGGCTCGGTCCAGACAGGTATGCAAACTTGCAGCTCCAGCCAGATCATCGCAGTTTGCTATCATCTATCAGGCACAGAGTCATACCATAGATAATCAACCTAGCTGTCTCGTAATGGATGAAAAGTCTTTCAGTAGACATGCAAGGGTGTGGACAGACTGGCAGTTTTTCACCAGCTTTGCTGCTGACATCTGTACAGTGCCAGAAGGGTTGTACCTGTCCCTGTGCTTTTTTAAAAAAAACCCTGAATTAATAGATTGGCCCTCGGTGTGTACAGTACAGGAGGTAAAGAACATTCAGGACTTAAACGCAAGCAATTAAAAACTACTTCTGATGTTCTGCTCTGTGCGCCCTCACCAGTCGAATCAAGGTGGGCGAGCACCAGATGAACATAAGAACATAAGAGATACCAATGTTGCATCAGGCCAAAGGCCCATCTAGTCCAACACTCTGTATCACACAGTGGCCAGAAATACCAGTGCCATCAGGAGGTCCACCAGTGGGGCCAGGACATTAGAAGCCCTCCCCCTGTTGACCCCCCCCCCCAAGCACCAAGATGACAGAGCATCACTTGCCCCAGAGTCCCTGTCTATACCTTGTGGCTAAGATGCACGAACATATGAAGGCACCTTCTAGCTAGCCAAGCAATTGGTCAATATTGTCTATCTTGAGTGGCAGCAGCTCTCTAGGGTCACAGCCTGAGGTCCTTTATAGCATTTACTACCTGATCCATTTGGTACAATGGGGCTTATTCCCAATAAACTTTCTTTAGGGTCACAGCCTAAATGTCCTAAAGAAAGAAGCAAAGGCGTATTTGATAAACGGAGTAGCTATTTATGTGGATATAGTGAGTAGAAAATAATCAATGGCAACCGTCATATATTTATGAAAGGAATATCACTCTTTTATAGATTTTCAAAAGAATAGTTCAATATTAATACTAATACTGATACAAACACCTGGACAAACACCTGTTTCATAAGGCTTTTTCAGAGCAGAATACATGTAGACTCCGTGAATCCTTTCCTACTTAGCATTCATTTCTGCATGCAGGTGCAACAGGTGTTGGAGCAGGCCTGTCTGCAGATTCATGACCTTTATGCTATTTGTCTACAATCCAATATCAGTACAAGAAAGACACAAAGAAGATTTACTGTCTGTAAGAACTTTAGATTATTGGACTGTGCTTGTCAACATTGTGGAACCATATTTGATGCTTATTCTTGTACAAATGTACAGAAATGTATTAGTATTGATCTATTTTTTGAAAATCTATAAAAGAGTGATATACCCTTCGAAAATATATCACGGTTGCCATTATTTTTTACTCAGTTATCCCATGATCTCTCTTTAGTTATCTTTATTTATGTGGATATGGCTGCAGTATCACAAAGCTTCACTTACGTCTTGGGAGGAGCCTGTCTCCCAACACTAGAATATTCCTGTTTGCAATCAGTTGTTACCCTTGCTACTTCATGACTGATACTTGTATCTTGCTCTTTCTTAGAAAGCTCCGAGCAACTTACATGTTGCCAGGGCTAGTTAGAGGGAGGGCCAGCAGGGTAGGGTTGCCAGACCATAGAGTTTTCCACAATTCCTAGAGAGGAGTCATGTCAATTCTGGGTTCCCCCCCCCCTAGAAGTGATGTCATGGTGTCACCCATCAAGCTCAAAGGGGGGCTCCCCAGATTTTAATTAATTACTTTTTGCATTTGACAAGTTTTGCAATTTGCTTTGGTGTACACCATGTGACATTTGTATATTTATTATGGCTTGTTGTTGTTCAGTCGCACAGTCAAGTCTGACTCTTCGTGACCCCATGGACCACATCATGCCAGGCCCTCCTGTCCTCCATCGTCCTCTGGAGTTTGCTCAACCTCATGATATTATGGCTAGGTGCCTCCAAAGCTGGAAGTGTCCCAGGCCTCTCTGCACCTCTAAGAGGGACTGCATGTTGAGTGCTCCTAATGGTCTCCCGTCCAGGTTTTACTTCGGCAGTGCTACAGCATTGGGCGTTCCCAGACAGTTCACTCTTCAGTTAACTTCTGTGATCGCAAGGACGGCTTTGTTTCAGCCGCATACTTATTACTGGAAAAATTTGGAGCAGCGGAGAAGGTTTCTTCCTTTTACACACATCTTCCCATTGTCAGCTTAAAACAATGGGATTTTTATGCATGAAGCTCATGGCTTTGAAGTGAGGGAGCACACGCCCTTTGTCCCCATCTGCCCCATCTGCCCATTATGAACTCACCACAAATAAAAACCCCAGACAACCTCATTGCAGAGCCGCTACATTTGTGTCTCCATAAAATTAGTTCAGTGTTTTAGTTCCCAAAGTGCAAAGCAGGCCACCCTAGGGAGGCAAGAGCAGTTACCGGGGGAAATGCATGCCTTTCCAAGACAGCCTTGTTTCTCTGTATAGTCCGGCCAAGGAAGAAATGGTAGCTTTCTCATAGTCCACTTCTGTTGGGTAGAAAGGATGCTCCTCCATTTGCAGTGCCAGGTGACAATGATCTGGGTTAATGGAGAAATTCCCTATGGTTTTACTTGGCCTTTTTTTGGAGCTGAGGTAATTACCACAAGTGGTTTAAAACATGCTTTGAGCCCATGTGATACTCAGGTGTGAGCCAGGATTGCCATCCCTGCTTCAACAAATGCTGGGAGATTTTTTTTGGGGGGTGGGGTTGCACCTGGGGAGGGTTGAATGGTGAGGTGACATCAGCTCCTAGACCATCACCTGGGGTAATTCCTGGAATATTGTCACTTCCAAGTAGAGGGGTCATTGGCCATGATGTCACTTCTTGGTTGGTACTCTAGGAATTCCCCCAATCTCTGTGGTAAAGACTATAGAGATTGGGAAAATTCCTAGTCAATCATCCACCATCATTTCCACCACTTGTTCTCCTATCACCACTATCACCTTAAGGGTGTGGGTGAGGGCAGGAAGCTGTCCACATCCTCACACTGGACAAGCTGAGAGGTATCCCACACAACCAGCCAAACCGGCACCCTGGGAACGTCTGATCCTGTCCAAGTTGGAATAGATGTGAGAGATTTTATCTGCAAAGCCGAAGGGCTTAGCAAAATGATTACAGCAGGCTGCAGAGCCATCCATCTCCTGAAGGCCAGAATCCAACCCCGACTGCTTGGAAAGAGTTCTACAGGTCTATGCTGTGTGGATGCAATGGTGGCAGAGAAATATTGCTGCCATCATCACCACATAGTAGGCTTTAAAATGAGCTCTAGCCCATGCCTTGTTGGATCCATCCTGAGTCTTTCTCCACAATCACTCTAGCCATCTTCCTCATCTTTTCATAATCTACAGCCCCTTAGTAAACCAAGCGGCTGCTCAGGCTTTTAGGCCAGAGAGAGTTCACCTAGGAGCAATCATGTCCGTTACCCACATGGTAGTCAGGTGGCTTCCTGGGTTGATGGCAATTGCAAATGGGACTCTCTGCATCTAGAAAGACGAGTTCTTTGAATGCTGTGACTGCAAAGACTCTGCTCGTATGCAGAGTGCTATTCTCTCACTGCACAGGTAACCACCTCCACCTGTCTACCTGGTATTATGGCATATGTTCTAGGCTGAAGGAAGTGCTTTGCAGGCAAATGTAACTTAGGAATCTCCCTTTTTAGTAATTAAGACATTGATTAATTGCCATTTCCCCCATCCACCCACCCCTGGCTTTCATAACGCAGCTTTTTAATCCTACCCTGCGGCTTTATGCCATCCAATTTCTCTTCAGAGAATAATGTAGATACGTGAATTATACCAACAAAGGGCTCCTAGCATGATCATAAGTGAATCACTTTTTCCCTGACAAGCTGAGAAAATATGCCATAGTGCATATCTATCTATATCTATCTGTCTATCCTGTCTATCCTATCTATCCTGTCTATCTATCCATCTATCTATCCATCTACCTATCCATCCACCTACCTACCTACCTACCTCCAGGGCTCTTTTTGTAGAAAAAGCCCAGCAGGAACTCATTAGCATAATAGGCCAGACCCAACACCAGAAACTCATTAGCATATTAGGCCACACCCCTGCCAGCTCATTAGCACATTAGGATGCACCCCCATGTTACCAGAAGTGTGGTCATCCAGCCACACCCACCTTTTGCTTGTTATTCTGTTTACCTTGTTTGTTGTCAAAGCCCAGGGCCTTTTTTTGTAGCAGGAACTCCTTTACATGTTAGGCCACACACCCCTAATGTAGCCAGTCCTAATGAGTTCCTGCTGTTGGGTGTGGCCTATTATGCTAATGAGTTCCTACTGGGCGTGGTCAACTCAGGAGCCAGCCGGAACTCCGTTCCTGTGCGTTCCTGCCCAAAAATAGCCCTGTATCTATCTATCTATCCATCTGTCTGTCAGTCATCTATCTATCTATCTATCTATCTATCTATCTATCTATCTATCTATCTATCATCTATCTCTAGCTATCTCCTGATGGCACCTGGTATTTTTGGCCACTGTGTGACAGAGTGTTGGACTGGATGGGGCTTTGGCCTGATCCAACATTGACATCTCTTATGTTCTTATGTTCGTATCTAGCTCTAAAATATTTATGTATTCATGCTTGTGGTAATTACTGTGCATGTGAACTGGAGATGGAAAACAGTAATTTTCACTCAAAGGACGACGACATTTAGCACAGAGTTAATTGCCATGTTATTTTGATTTTCCAGCCTGCAGAATAGCCCATCTCTTCAAACTATGTGGTACATACCTGGTGGTATGTGGAGATCCTGCTATTAATACAAACTGTTCAGTGCAACATCACTGGGCCCTACCCATGACACTGATGGACTCCACCCATGATATCATCAGGCAGGCCCCCACCCAATGAGTCTCAGGATTTAAAATGATGAGGACCTGCAACCCAAGCCCCACCCAGCTTACCTGTGCCCCTCCCATAACTCTTTTGGCTATGGAACTGGGGTCAGAACAGATGGAGTGCTGGAGTGGAAGGTCTGGGAATGACTCTATGTAGTATTTGTAAATACTAGTTGAAGCCAGAAAGAATCTCAGTTTAGACTGAGGCAAAGCAGGTGGGGAGAAGTGGCTGAGAGCCAGTTTGGTGTAGTGGTTAATATATACTAATATATATTCGTCTTGTCTTGAGTAACCCTTTGGAATTATGTTCAATAAATAAATTTCAGGTGTTAACTTAACATCTAAATTCAAGATTTCTTGTATCATTTTATGTATCATTTCCCAGTATTTTTGTATCTTATTGCATTTCCACCACATGTGATAGAAGGTCCCCACATTCAGTTTACATTTCCAACATCTGTTAGATGAATTAGGATAACACTTTGCAATTTTATCTGGGGACCAGATTCCATTCTTTAATTGTGGCCAATAGGACCATTTCATCCTCTTAACCTGATCCCATACCATTATCACAAACTGTTTTTGAAACCCCTTTCATGGCTAAGGTAGACATGATGGCACCTTCAGGTCTGACCCAGGGACACCGCAGCCATTTTAGAGCCTAAAGCAGGGGATTTTTTAAAAGCTGTGAGGATCCAGCCAGCAGAGCAATGGGGATGAGGTGTTCTTGTTCCCCTTGCCACCTTTCAAGTGCCAAAACAGTGCATGGGGGGGGGCTGTTTTGGTACTTGAAAAGGCTCCGGGGGGAGAGGAGAGTGCCTGGTCCCACCGTACAGTGGGCCTTATCCCTTGTGGCCTTTTTTAATTGCCCACAATAAGCTCTAAAATTACAGCAGCGTTCCCAGGTCAGACCATTCCCCAGTCCCAATGTTTAACTTCTCAGATTCTTCCATATAGCAGAGGGAGGGAAATGTAAAAATAGCTGTGTAATGAACTGTGCCAGGTTAGTTAGAGTGTCAGACTAGGACCTCAAAGACCCAGGTTCAAGTGCCAACTCATCTATGAAACTCATTTGGTGACCTTAGGCCAGTCACTGCCTGGCTCAAAATAAAACCCAGAACCCACACAACAAATCCCAACTTCCTGAGGAGGCAGAAGATGAGCTTTTCGCACAGCAGTGCCCCACCACACATAGAAACCTGTTTTAAATGGAGGACAGAAGTAGACGTGATGACGACATCCGTGGGTCATGCCTGGGAACCCTATCTCCAGACAAGAGATCAGTTTCCGTGGAGAAAATGGCAGCTTCAGTAGGCAAACTCTGGCCCCGTTCACACGGAGAAGTTGCTACGCTGAAGACACGGATGATAGGCGGATTTTCTGGGTGCGATCACACCGCAATATCTGGGAAGCGTTGTGCCCCTGTGGCTAACCCGTGGCTTGTTGCCGAAGATGCAGAGTAAAAAACCACCACATATGATGTACTACTTTCCAGAAAACGTGGGGCAAGGGCGGGCATCTGATCGCATTTCTGCTGGAAACCCGTGGCATCTGGCGCCAGCCCATGTGTCATTGCAAACTGGATTTTTAAAAAAAGTCTCCACAGGATGCACACAAAAAATCATGCACATGCACAAAATTCAGTGAGACAAAAAAAAGGTCCCGTTTGCCATGGAAGTGGCGGGCGCGATCACACCGCAAAATCTGGGAAGCGTAGTGGCTAACCCATGGCTTGTTGCCGAAGATGTGGAGTAAAACACCACCACATACCATGTACTACCTTCCGGAAAATGCGGAGCAAGGGCGGGCGTCTGATCGCGTTTCTGCTGGAAACCCATGGCATCCGGCGCCCGCCCATGTGTCGTTACAAACTGGATTTTTAAAAAAAGTCTCCACAGGATGCACACAAATGATCATGCACATGCGCAAACTTCAGTGAGACAAAAAAAGGTCCAGTTTGCCACGGAAGCAGCGCAGCGCGATTGCCGGTGTGATCGTGCTGTGCTGCTTCTTTGCTGCACTTCAGACTAGCCATGTGATCGGCACCTAACGGCCTAACCACGGGACCTCGACGGGATGTCTGATCGGGCTGCCGCGCGTTACTTTGTTCCGGGGCAAACAGCCACGCTCCCCCCCCCGCATTTTCTGGCCCGTGTGACCGGGGCCTCTATAGTATACAATGGATTTTAGGTCAGCATTCCCAGATTCTCAGTTCCACAGGCCCCAGTCCCAAATTATCAAGGATTTCCTAGGCCTGAGTTGGTCAGGGGATGTGTATCTATTTCTTGACTTGTATTGTGGCAGTACTATTTCTTGACCTTGATTTCCCCTTCAGGGATACTATATGAGGCTCAAACAGACCTGTTTTCCCCCTTTAACTTGAAACTCAACTGCTGTCAGCATTCTGTGGCTGCTTGGGGACAATGAGCACACTCAGGAGTTTTTAGGCCATTTTGGGCACTCCACTTCTTGTGCCCATTCACCAGCTTAGTTGGAGGATACATGTTAATTTGCAGGCCTCCTGAATGATGAGACAATTCTGTTATTTACCAGTGGTAGCTATGGATTTAGCTAGCTTTTACGAACGTGTGCTCCTCAGTATTAGCCCCACACGTGCTGTTCACATTCCAATTCACTTCACAGGTGATCACTTTGACAGAAATGTATCATGTTTTAAACTCATTGTTTATGACCTCAATGAGAATCAGGCCTGTCTTGAGGTACATTCTCAACATTTTTTGGTTGTACTTTTATTCTGGATTAGAGTTGTGTTTTGTTAGGGTTTTGAATGACTATCTCCTTCCAATTGTGTTCCAGTGCCCTTCAGTTACCTTGAAGAATCTGGCTCCACCTGCTCACATCTCTGTCACATTGGCTAGTGACCACAATCAACGGCTTAATACTAACCATAGCTAATGTGGATTAAAGTCATTCCTCCACACCTTAAACGTGCATTGGAAGGCGCCAGGGAAGAGAAGAACCTTAAAGAACAGCTGAACTTCCTGAACATGAAAGGGATAATAAGAGTGTGTGAAGGGGATTATTAATACTAAATATTATACAGGTATTTTCAGTTGTGTGTGTTTAATTAGAACCAAGAATATTGAAGTGTTGAGATAAATCCTAATGAATACGATAGACATATCTCTTTTCTTCATTACAATGTTTTAAGCAAATATACTCCCTGGTGCGCATTTGGTGTTTAAGAACAGGGGCGGGGGGAAACCCCACGGATTTTTCAGCTGAAAAAAATTACCTTCTTTTGGCTGACAGTCAAATCTCATCACCAGTATTTCAGAGTCACACATACAAACATTCATATTAAAAGTTGAAATATTGTTAAACATCCCGTGGACGAAAAGTGACGGGGAATCTGCTTCTCCTTTAATGTAATGTAATGTCTGTGGGAAACACAGGACAAGCTGCCTAAGGAAGTTACGGGAACTCCTCCTTTGGACACTTTCAAGAAATCTTTTGAATGTTCTGCATATGAATATCATGGGGCAAGATTTGGAAACAGTTATGCACGTCTACTACAACACCCCCCCGCACAATCATTGCTTGCTCCTAGAAGCTACTTTGTATATGCATGTCCACAGTGGAGGACTCTAGCATCAGGTATGCCCCCCAAAAGCTTTATGCTCTGCTGAGAACAATTTACGGGTGATCCCCAGCCCAAAAGACATCCAGCTGTCCTCAACCAGAGCCAGCCTCCCACCTGGTGGAACTCTCTGCCAAATAACATCCATGCCCTGTGGGACCTGATGCAGTTCCACAGGGCCTGCAAGGCAGAGATGTTCCGCCAGGCTTTTGGTTGGGGGCAGCGATGGGCACCCTCTTGGCTGGCATTCTCCCCTTTCTTGTGCTTTCTCCCTACCTCTCCTGTGAGGTGATGACACAGTCTGAAATCTGATGTATTGGTGGGTGCCATTTGAAAAATGGTTTTAACGTGTTTTATTATGGTACTAGCAGAAAAGCCCGTTGTGAAACAGATACAACGGGATCTAGAAAGATGTAGTCTGTAACGAACACATAGGCTGGATGGTGGTAAGGTAAACAGTAGTGGGTGAGGGTGGGAGGGGTGTTGGGGAATGGCGGCGGCGGCCGGAGGCCTCTGCATCCCGTTGCTGGCCCTGGAGTGACTGGGGGGGGAAGGGACCCGGCCTCCAGTTGCTGGCCCAGGAGTGGGTGGTGGGGGAGGGGAAGGGAGCGGGGGACCGGAGGCTTCTGCCTCCTGTCTGTGGTCCTGGAGTGGGGGGTGGAAACGGACCCGGCGGCCGGAGGCTTGCACCTCCAGGCGCCGGCCCTGGAGTGGGTTCCCAGCTAGCCATCAACCTACCATTATCTGCCCCTTTGACTTCAGCTGACTTCTGCCCTCCCTTCTGCAGAGCAGTTGTAATACTGAGTGCTCTCCAGGGACTGACTGGTTTGGAGGGTGGAGTCTATGGCAGTGTACCTGTCTGAGGTCCCACCCCTCCTCAAACCTCACCCTCTTCAGGCTCCATCCCTCAAATCTCCAGGAATTTCCCATCTGGAGTTGGCAACCCTATCAGGACTGGCCCCAATGTGTTTTCTCCCAAAGGCCAAAGTAGGTGACAGGACCAAGCTTAGTTGCCTACCAACAGGCACTGAGGGGAATGTAGGGTTGCCAGCTCTAAGGAGGGAAATACCTGGAGGTTTGGGGGGTGGATTCTGTAGAGGGCAGCATTGGGCGGGGGGGCGGAAAGACTCAGCAGGTATA